>NC_092336.1:64027500-64327500 GCF_046630445.1 Rutidosis leptorrhynchoides | reverse complement strand
AGTAACTATGTTCATAACCTTATTCGATTCATATATATATAGTTATCATATTTTGTGGTATACAATTTTAACAACAAGAACATAGTTTGAAAGTTTTCAAACTTTTTTGCAAACTAAATAGATCCTTCTAACTTAACTTTTAAAATACTTCAAGACCTGTAATATAACTTAATTATATGCTAATTTAACAAGGTATAACTTGGTTTTTCAAAGAATACCTTAAAAACTGTTTTTACAACGTCAGAGTGCAACCGGGGACTGTTTTGGGTTGGATAATTAAAAACCATTTTAAACTTTGAGTTGGAGGTTTATTTTCTGGAAAAATGATTTTTAATATGAATATGATAACACATAAAAATTTCATGATTTAATTCAAAGTATAAGTATTTTTAGAAAAATAATCATTTAAGGTTGTTTACATAAAGGGAAATGTTTAACTTCATAAGTTTCACTAAAGTTTCACCTATGCCGTGTGATTTTGAATACAAACTAAGGTATTTACAGTTCATAGTCTTAAAGAGGGACTCGATCCAAGGAGATGGCAAGTTGAATCAACGAAAACGGATTTGTAACGAAGAAACTATGACCGAAACAAAATTGGTTATCCAAGACTTGTTTAACTTCGGGATTAATTAGGAAAAATTAAATAAATCACATATTTCTAAGATAACATGATATTTTATATATATGTACTTATAATTCAATTTTATATGGTTCAGGATCACCCGTAAACAACACGAGAAGATTAATCATAAGATCCCATGTTTGTACGCAACACGTCATTTGACAACACCGGTACTTTATGTACGCAACACGTCATTTGACAACACCGGTACCGTGGGTCAAGATTAATCTCGACCAATACATATACGATGGAGTTTTATTTATTTCGTTGGGGGTTTTATTTACTTCATTGCGGGTTTATTAAACATCTAAATATGAACCATTAAAATTGAATTACTAACAACGAAATGCTAACTACGGACTAAGGAATTATTAAAAGTATTAAAAGTATAACAAGTATATATATGTGACGTTTGTTTAAAAAAAAAGTATTGATATATTATATATGGATAGGTTCGTGATATCAACCGGAAGACCAAATCAAATATATATATTTCTTCGAGACAACAGTGAGTATATAGTCCCACTTTTAAACTCTAAATATTTCGGGATGAGAATACATGTATTTTATGTTTTACGATATGGACACAAGTAACTGAAAAATATATTCTACGTTGAGTTGTACCACTGGCATACTTCCCTGTAGCTTGGTAACTAATATTTACAGCGGTATTGTAAACGCGAATCCTGTTGATAGATCTATCGGGCCTGACAACCCCAACAGGACTGGACGACCAGTATTCAACGGTTGCACAGTACTTCGTTTTGTGACTACACTTGGTACGGTGTAGTAAGATTTTATATTAAAGGGAATGTGCGACGTGATTAAATGTTAAGTATGGTTACCAAGTGCTCAACCACTTAGAATATTTTTATTAAACTGTTTATATACGAAATCTTGTGGTCTATATATATATATATTGCTGCCGGCACTAAACCTATATCTCACCAACTTTATGTTGACGTTTTAAACATGTTTATTCTCAGGTGATTTCTAAAAGCTTCCGCTGCATTATGTTGAATTTGAGCAGGATCTTGCGTACGCATATTTGTGTCAAAAATAAAACTGCATACCCAAGGATTTGTGTTGTAAAATATGCTCGAAATCGTGTTGTTATTATCATTTGTAAAGTTTGTAAGTCGAAGATTATCGCTAAATGATAATCATCTTTATTTTGTCCAAAGCTTGTATCAAAAATAAGAATCATGGTTTGTAATGTATAATATATGCAGTTTTTCTTTTAAAAATGTCGCATATAGAGGTCAATACCTCGCAATGAAATCATACGTTATCTAACACGTTCTTATGGTTAAGGACGGGTTATGACACAAATCGTATTACGTAAAATTTTCCTAAATTCCTTAAATTTCGGAAAACAATCATAACCATATCATTGGTTAAAACGATTCCATATTTACTCATTTAACTCTTTTGTGATAGCTTCATTCGTACGCTTCACATGATCGAATCGTTTTATCTATATCTTTCAATAATGATAAAACTCCATTATCACCTCATATTCGTCATGGAAACATTCTTATTGTTATCCATAACGACCTCTATCAAATTTCGGGGACGAAATTTCTTTAACGGGTAGGTACTGTAATGACCCGGAAATTTCCGACCAAATTTAAACCTTAATCTTTATATATTTTCGACACGATAAGCAAAATCTGTAATGTTGAGTCTAGAAAGTTTGAAATCTATATTCGGTTAATCAGTTATCATGTGACCATGCCTGACGATTCACGAACAATTGTGTGCAAATGAATATGTAAACATATATATATATATATATATATATATATATATATATAAGTGTAAATATATAATATTTATAAGGTATACTTTAATCAAATGGAATTGAAAATATAAAATAATCAGATAAATAAATAATTTTTGAACCTTTTTAATCAGGTTTCAAACAGTTAATGAGTGAAATAATTAAATATATTTAATCTAAAAATATGGGATTTTTCTGAATTAATTTTATCCGTAACTGTTTAGCAAAGGAGCACGATATTATAACTATGCAAATTGTGTCGGCTATGTAATAGTCATATGTACCCGTGACAATTGAAAATATCATTTGGGATTACTGTGTCTTTAAGAATCACATGTTTTTGTTTTAGAATGATATTATATTTATTATTATAATATTTATCTTCTTATTTGTGTCCCACTTTTTAAATTATGTTACAGCAAATGTCAACGAATGTAATTTCAATAGGAAGGAATCCAATGTTATCATACTGTGCAAAACTTTCCATGAATTATATATACATATAAAGGCATACTAGATAGAGATATATAGATATACTCCAGCCATTTTTTTCTTCTTCTTTTGTTTACTTCATGAAAACATCATCATCTTTTACCACCCCATCCATCCTTCACTCTCTTATTACCACCCAAGAACACTATCGAGCTACCATCTCTCCCATCAGAGACCACATCACCGAACCACCATAAATTACCCAACTAAACCGCCACTTTCACCTTCACCTTTGTGAACCCATAACCACCATCTAACTATTCTAAATACATACATACATTTACGCCTATAGATACATAACAGCTCGATCTCAACTTCCTGCGAAACCCTAGGCCTTCCACCACTGATTACCATAGCCACCATCGTCTACCAATATTCCTTCATCACTTAACTACCACAATGTTACACCTTGTTCTATATTTTTCTTTGTTTTCTATTCGAACAACCCATGAGCCTGCTACTAATTTCTATTAACAATATCACAAGTTCATGCTATCATGATCGAACAACGTTGAGTTTTCTTTGTTTCTATAGTGTACGTTTGATCAACCGCCACTACGAACCATAGCTACATTTACTGCACCACTTATTATGTTTCCTGTTTAAGTTTTTCTGTCAAACTCACGATGATGTAGCGCTTATGACTTCTGTTTTCCTAATCGAGCTAAACCGTCAAATAAGTAACTGCTACTACAGCTCGTTATTTTTGTTTCTGTTCAAACCTTCAATCTCACACCATTCTAGTTTAGCTAAAAACAACCACCATATACCCACCACAACCAAACCCATTTTAAAGATTTTTACTCGCTACTGTCGTTATCTGTTGTCCCTGTATCCTTTTCTCTGCTGTAGTAAACAGCCGTGAAACCACCACTCGCCATTCTATCCCTATCATACTTCCCCTCTCTATCTATAAACCCTAAATCACTCCATTGTTACTGTTACTATTTCCATTCTTTATCCTATTTTGAACAGTTCAAAAACCAAACACCAACCTTTGTAATTCTGATTGATAACGAAACCCATAAAACGATGATGATTAATCGAAGCTTGATTATTGTGGACGACTACTATATTTTATTCTTCTGTTCGAGTATTTTCACAAACCTGCAAATCATCGAATACAACCTAAGCTTTTAGAAATTAAAGCTGAAACAGACAGGTGTTATTCAATTGATTTAGTGGGAAATTTGATTTAACAAGAAACCTGAATTCCTCTTGTTGCTGTGGGTTGCGGCTGACGAGAACAAAGCAAGCAGGAAGAACGAAACCCTTTTTATTTATCGATTAGTTCAAATAGGCCATTTACACTGTTATTGGATTGGGCCGAAATCTTTTATTTAGAATGTTAGGCCAAATTTATTCTTGCACAAGTGGGCTGCAATATCAATTGCTTGTTGGGCCAAAAGAAGCTGAGTAAGGACGAGTTATAAAAATTAGATTATAGGTTATTTCGGAAAAATCGCGACAGTCCAGATGGATAGGGGTGTTTATGTGTAGCTGAGAGGTTGTGGGTTCAAACCCAGGCTCAAGCATTTCTTTTTGGAAACTTGTTACTTTAAGGTAGTATTCATATTCTTATTATTATTATTATTATTATTATTATTATTATTATTATTATTATTATTATTATTATTATTATTATTATTATTATTATTATTATTATTATTAGTATTATTATTATTATTATTATTATTATTATTATTATTACTATTATTATTATGTTATTACTATTATTATTAATATCTTGATTATGATTAAATGATAAAAGATGTTAAATTAAGTTGACATGGTTTAAAAGATAATGGTAAAATGATGAAAATGAAAATAAGTATAAGATAATATATAATCATGATAAATATTATAATTATGATTATTTTGGTATCATTATTAATATTATTATTTTATTATTATTAATATTATTATTATTATTAACATTATTATTATTATTATTATTATTATGATTACCAATATAAAGATTATAGATACAAATATTATTTTGAAAATGATTAAAATTACAATTATGTTACAATTTAATGAATTACTAATATTATTATTATTATTACTATAATACAACTTTTATTATTTATATTTTATCAAATAAACAATAGGTATATAAAAATATAATTAATACATATAACATAACTATATAAATATTTTTATAATAAATATTAAGTATTTATTTAAAAATATAAAATAAATATAGTTAATTAAGTAATGAAACATTTAATTTATTAATATAAAAAGTATATCACTAAAAAGTATATCACTAATAATATACGAATTTGTTCGATTACCATTATATGTGTTAATATAGATATAAATGATATAGGTTCGTGAATCCAAGGCCAACCCAACATTTGTTCAATGATGTTATATGTATTTTTACTACAAAATACAGTATGGTGAGTATATAGTCCCTTTTAAACTCTAAATATTTTTGGGCTGAGAATACATGCGCTGTTTTATAAATGATTTACGTTATGGACACAAGTGATCAAAAATAAATTCTACGTTGAGTTGTACCATGGCATATTTATTTATACTTGGTAGCTAATATTTACGTGAGGAGCGTAAACGCGAATCCTGTTGATAGATCTATCGGGCCTGACAACTCCAACCGGGCTGGACGACCAGTTTTAAACGGTTGGACAGTACTTCGTTTCGTTACTACACTTGGTACGGTGTAGGGTTTATTTAAGAATATGCTGCTGTGATTTAAATGTTAAGTATGGTTACCAAGTGCTCAACGACTTTTCCATACACGAGGAGTGTATTATGTATAAATATGAAATCTTGTGATCCATAGTTATAACGCTGCTAGCATCAAACCTATATATCTCACCAACTTTATGTTGACTTTTTAAAGCATGTTATTCTCAGGTACGAATTAAGTCTTTCGCTGTGCATTTGCTCATATTAAGGACGTTACTTGGAGTCGATCATCGCAATGGAAACAAATGTTGATGATTTCGTCCAGGGGGATAAGGACGGGTCCTCACAGTATAGCTAGATATAGATAGATAGATTTGTCAATGATAATTAATACTTATCATGTATGTATAGAGGGCATGTGTATATCCCTCATATTCTCCAAGTTAATTTGTTAATTGTTTAGGTTAATTCTACAAAACGTGTATTCCTAATATGCATAAAAAAATTTGATCAGTTTTGTAGACGTACTAAGATCTTAGATCAAACGTAATAACTAGATTAAAGGCGGAAAACACTAAACTAGGATGAATCGAATACTAAGTTCACCTTGGGATCAATCTAACCAACTAAATGTTGATATAATCGATGCCTTAATGATTGTATTCGGTTGGGGTATGGTCTGGGACAATAGTAACAGCGAAATACGATGGCAAGAGGGTGTAGGGTGTGTAACCTAACAATGTAACCCGACACCCATATTTATATACCATCACAGTGACCATCGGCCGGTGGTCTCTGACCTACGGCCGGTGGTGTTCGTCCCTCGACCGATGGTCTCTACCATCGGTCGATGGTCTGAGCTGCCAACCAAACAGCTTGAACCATTTTATGTCATTACTTTTTATCAAACCAAACACAATGTTTAAATGACAATATCCTTACACGACTGAAATATCAAACACAATACGAATAGAACATATTACAATGATAGAACTTGGGATTATGCACCAACAAACTCCCCCTAAGACCGAGTTCTATATCAAAAAGTCTTCAGTCGTCATCCAATTCATTCGTACGGATCAATCACCATGTTGTTCAAGTAGCACAGCTTAGCTACTTTCACATATTGTTCAGCCTGCACCTTGTTCTCGCGTCGATAAAGCATACGATTATAATATAACGTGAAAATGTCAGCCTCGGTACAGTTTCGCAGCCAAATCGGATCCAACACACGAATGCACTCAATATCATTCTCGTTCATCTTATCCAACACTATCACTGCTTCTTCTGAACGATCATCATAGAACCACTATCTGAATCTCTGACTCCAATTCTGCGGCAATTTCCTCAATGGTACATTCTTCATAGTCTTTGCCCGCTTGTACTTTACAATTCTTCGAGATTCACCAGTTCGAGGATTAACTTTGTAACTAATCCTAGGAAACTGTGGCCTAAAACCTTCCCAATTCTTAGAATTAAATGCAATACGAATCTTCTTCACCAGTAACGAAGATAGATCGTTCATTCCACAATTCAACATTCTTAACCTGGCAATCTGCATTAGCTCAAAGTACGGTAGTGACTTGAATTCGTGTCCATGTTTAAAATAATCAACACCAAACTCTCGTTTACCCGCAAACATGTTGAATTCTTCAATATAAGCCCAGGCTAGAATTCTTCCTTTCGCTTTCTTTCTCAGATTTATCATCTTCAAATACTTTGGCTCAAGCTTTGGTTTCTCACAATACTTCCTAATTCTCAATATATCTCTCCAATCAGCTTCCAACTTCTTAACTGATTCATCATTATACTTAACAGGCAAGAAACCTTCAGGCAACACTTCAGTTCTCTCCTTCTCTTTACACCTTCTGTTCAAAATCTCATCATTAGTTTTAAACAATTCATCAAAACCATGAAGATCTTCATTCTTATCATTTCGATATGTAAGAAAATCTTCATGAGTAACATCTTCGACTAAATCATCTACATCTCTATCGCTAAAACCCTCTGTAATCTCAGGGCCAAAAGAATCATCCTCAGATGGAGGATCATCGGACTGTGCGTCAGCAGCTTTAGCTTCTTCTTGCTCTAGACGCACCAGTTCATCCAGCTCAGCTCTAGTGAATTTGTGAGGGATCTCTCCCTCTTCTAAATCATCATAAACAACAGAATGCTTGAGCTCATCTTGTTTAGAAAAGAAATCACTAAAACTATAATCAATTTTAAGAGGAATTACTGATAGTGCTGTTGCATTAGTGGAACCAGGAGCCTCCACCATTCTGTTTTCAGGCTCATCTTCAGGAATCTCAATCAAATCAAACTTTTCTTCCCAATCAGTCACCTTGGCAATAGCTGTTGCTGCCAACTCCTTAGCTTGTGAAGCCTCTCTCTTTGCTTCAGTCAACAACAAAGACTGATCACCAACCTTCTTCTGCAACAAGTCAACTTGTAAAGTTAATCGTGCAACATCTTCAGACTTAACACGGTTCTCCTCCGTCAGCTTCTCTACCTTTTCATCCATCTCCTTTCTCATTCTCAAATTATCAGCCATAGCTTGAACATATAGATCATTCAAAGTACGGAGAGTTTGGGAGCCAACACCTCCTTCTGTTCCAGCATGTGGAGGAGCTTCAGGAGTAGGAGTAGAAACAGTCTCCTGAGACACTTGTTGTGCCACGAGTAGTGATTGATGAGTTGATTGGGTTTGTTATAGTGGTAGTTGTTGTACATGAGTTTGTGAAGGCTGAGTTCCCTGGGTAGCACCAGTAGCTGATCCACCGGTATTTTTATAAACGAACCTAAACCTCTTCTTCGGTCTGAACTTTATTGACACCTGAGAACCCTCATCTTCAACCACTCTCCTTCCTTCACCTCTCAAAGCATCCTCAACACCAACATTAGGATTAACAGCTCCAATTTCATCAACTAATCCACCAGTACCTGACCCACAGCAGCTTGGGTATTCACCGGCTGATCCACCTCCTCATCACTATTAGCCACTTCGAAATCAGGCTCTCTATCAGACACACTATTTTCATTCCTCTACTTCTTCCCTGGAGGACACTGATAGTTTTCCTTCGCAAGATGACACACAAGCTTGCCATCATCAGCACTCTTCTTCTTCTGGTTCAGTCTATTGAATGTAAGATCTGTCATATGTTTCAGCTCAATGACATCTTTCTTCAATCTGGGCAAATCCACGGTTTGACGGTTGATCATAACTTGTAAGAACCTCGGATAAATTAAGTACAACTGGCTCGTCACATTCTCCACCAGCAAATCAAAGATAACCCCCGAGAAATTGAAATCAGCCTTCAAAACCAACGCAGCAAACATTCCTTGATAGATCTCGCTCAATTCATCAAACCCGCCTTGTAACGGACTTAAGCATTTAACCACAACCAATGACAAGTATCTGTATGGTGGAGTGAACCCACTTCTCTTGATTGTAGATCTCGTAATATCACCAGTATACTTGCACCTTAACACACATCCCGTAATCTTTGTCTTTGACAACTTCTTTGGCATATCCTCATTATCCTCAAACAAGAATGTATTACGAATCGTATCTTCAGATATCTTAATCTCTTGACCACAAACAGAACTCACAATCACCTTTCTGTCATCAACTGTCTCAATCCTTGCATGTTCCCAGAATTCTCTCTGATGAGAATAATACGCAGTACATGGCATGGACACAACAACAAAAATTCTAGAACGCTTTAGAAACTCTATCACTCCTTTGTATTTTCCAGCATTTGGACCCTTCTCGTTCAGACAAGCAGTCAAAATTGAACCACTGCAGGCTTTCAACCCTGGAAGATCAGCTGATTCAGGTCCACCTGAAGATTCAGTTTCAGATCCATGAACTACCTGTTCTTGATCTATTTGCACACCTGGCATGATTAACAATAACTGCAAACACAATTTCAAATCAGCATCATATATTCATGACTTATTAGATATCACAATTTGATCATCACAGAATATATTACATTATTTAGAGTAGAAGATCAAGATC
The DNA here is from genome assembly GCF_046630445.1 of Rutidosis leptorrhynchoides. Lineage (NCBI taxonomy): Eukaryota > Viridiplantae > Streptophyta > Magnoliopsida > Asterales > Asteraceae > Rutidosis > Rutidosis leptorrhynchoides. Next base: position 64,317,924 of record NC_092336.1, on the reverse strand, counting down.
ACGATTGCATGTCCGAAGTAAGATTATTACAGACATAGAGTAGTGCATTGATGCTAACAGGCTAGCATCATCAAACTACATACCAGGCTAAAAATACATATTAATAACACAAGCAAAACACATAAACATAAAATTAAAATCACTTATCCCACAATGGGATTCTCTGGCACTAGCTTCTTGACATATTGAACCACGCCAAGTTTCTCAAACAAGTTATGCAATAAAGCTGCATAGGGATATGGTTCTTCCATCTCAAGAAAATCTTTCATCACATGAACGAGAAAGTGACCCATATTCACTTGAATACCCTCTAGTAGGCAATACAAAAGCAGAGCTTCAGTACCAGACAACAGATTATCTTCTTCTCTCGTAAAGGTCACATTACTTTTGATTATTCTCAAGTGTATCTCATGTTGATGTGACACATCGTCATCACTAATCTCAACCCTACCAGCATTAACTACTCTCCTTGGCTTGCATATCCTTGCAATTATGTCAGATATTTTGAATTTGTTGGGAATCCTTCTTAAATCTTTGCTAGGATACAGTATGTTAACACCAGTGTGAGGAACATTTAATGTAACATCCCGCCTTTTTCCGTCAACTTTTCCGTTTAACTATTTTAAACTCTGTTATATGTTTATAACATCTCCCGTTAAAACGCGTTTCAATTATCTTGTTTAGGTAATTTAACGCACCCGATTGCAACTTGAGGGACTTGTTTCGCCAAGACACCAAAGTGGTGACTAGCCACTTGACTAGTCAACCCCTTCCACCTCATTTCTTCATTTTAATTTTCCTTTTCATCTAACACTTCCACCATTTCTTTAAATTCATCAAAAAGCAATTCCTCATCCAAATTCGTTCAAGAAGGATTCGATCAAAACAAATTACATATTTGAACTCCTCGTGATCTCCTCTTCGATTCCATACCGATTTCATCAAGTTTGGGTAACTTTCTAAAATCACTAATTTTATGTGTCCTTGAGATTTTTGAGTTAAAAGGTTGTTAATTAGTGTCTATGGCTCAAGTCTAGTATGATTATGTAATTTGTATGCTTGTTCTTGCTATTATGATGTAACTAGTTCATTATGAAAGAATACTTGCTTGATCTTGAGTTTTAGGTGTTCATATGTTGTTTAATGATGAAAGTTCATGTTTGAATTGTGTTCCTAACATCACTAGCTTTAAATTGGTATGTAGGTTGACATGGATTAGTTTCATATGCAAGATTGTTGAATTTGTGATTTTGGGTTAGGGTTTGATAGAAGTAAATTGATTTTTGATGCTTTGAATGCTTGATAATGTTAATTGTAAGTGTTAGGTTGTGTTGTATGCTTAATTACCTTCGAAACGGCATATCGCTCATGTAAGTTGGTTAACAAATCATTAAATTGCATTTATGACTTGTATGCATTGAATGAGGAACATTAATTGCGGTTTTTGGTTGTTGTAAATGGAAATTTGATTGATGATATGTGTTTAGTTGCATCCCTCGTCAAAATACCTTTCCAACGACGTATGATAGGCGTTATGAATGTTTGCGGGTCAAGTGTTGTGTTAGAAATGGTTTTAGTTCATGCATACTTTGAAAACTGACCAGAATTCTCTGCCCAGGTAGTGGCGCGGCGCGCCACATCCCCGCGCGGCGCGCAGAATCACCTGGCCAGATTCTGACCTCTTGGACCCATTTCACGTGAAATGTTTGACTAGCTACCGACCTCCGATTCACATGAAACTTGTTTTAATATACTTGTATATGAATAATTAGCATAGAAAATTTGTCCGGGACCCGACCCGAACATGTTGACTTTTTCGTTGACTTTGACCCGACCAAGTTTGACTTTTTGTCAAACTTAACCAATTAATTATGCAATCTTTCTAACATGATTCTATACTTGTATCTTGCATGAAACTTGACAATTTGCCTCACATGCTACATAATAGAGTCGTGTCGAGCCATAGGACTAATTGAACAACTTTGACCCTTCGTGACTACCGTTATTGATACAACCTATTTGTTTAGGTCGAGACTAGCACTGTTCTTTGCACGTTTACTTGTCGAAGTACTATTACACTCTTGCAATCAAAGGTGAGATCATAGTCCCACTTTTACTCTTTTTGAACTTACTTTTGGGATGAGAAAACATAAACGTTCTTTTAAACTACGTGAACACAAGTACAGGGAAAACAAACATTCTACATACGAGTTTGAACACAAATCCTCAATTCAATTATCATTAGTTACATCAGATGGTGTAAGCGAGAACTTATATTATATGGCCATATGGGTTTGACAAACCCTCACTTCGGACGGTTCGCTACCGTCTACGGGTGAAATATATTTTCGGGAAACAGTGTATGTTCTAACACTATTATTACGGGGTTCAACGGACGGAATGTTAAGCTTTGATAATTGGGTGCTCGTGAATATTAACTTTTAGAATGTACTATGACTTTATCGATGTTGCAAATCTTGTGGTTCAACTTACTTTTACTCACTTATTTATTTAAACCTATGATTTCACCAACGTTTTCGTTGACAGATTCTCTATGTTTTTCTCAGGTCCTTGAACTTAGGTGATACATGCTTCCGCTCATACTTTTTGATACTTGCATTGGATGTCGAGTATACTTGCATACGTGGAGCGTCTTTTTGGCTACTTTAAACTATGTCGCACGTGTTTCATATGAACTATAACTTTTGTTATGTACTAGCCTTGGGAATTACTTTTGTAAACATTGAAACATCCTTTTATGAAATGAATGCGACATATTTTCGGTCAAACTTTGTTATAAAGACTTACGACCATGTAATGGGACCATACGTAGATGACGCCGTCATTTGACGATTTGTCGGGGTCGCTACAAGTGGTATCAGAGCCTTGGTTGTAGGGATTTAGAGTTCATTGGTGTCAACCCCGAGTCATAGGGTACATTGGTGAGTCTAGACTACAACCGGAATATAGACTTGACATAGGAATTACTTGGCAAATTGTGCATTTATACTCGAACTCTCTTACTCATATCTACTCTTATTCTATCTTAATCTTATGTTGTATAATTTAATTGACACGCCACCTTGACTATATGAGATAATGTTGAATGCACATATGAATTAGGGTAATATAATTCCCGGAAATTATATTACGGTGACTCATATGAACATACCGACATTATGACATAAAGAATTTAAGGCGAGTCAAGGATAATTTTCTCTCTATCTTTATCCCATATCACGGTTAGTATTATTTAGAATACTAACCAACGGTATTCTTTTGTTTTGAAGGAACAATGCCTCGTCGTGTGCCACGCCGTGAAACTCCCGAACAAGCCTTGCAACGAATGGTAGCCACCGCCGTTGAGGCCGCCATGGCCGGTCACTCCACCAACAACAACAACAATAATAACAACCACAACAACAACAACCAAGGAGCCGGTAACTCTAGCGAAGGGTGCTCCTACAAAGCTTTCATGGGGTGCAAACCTCACACTTATGATGGAACCGGGGGACCGGTTGTGCTTACTCGTTGGTTTGAACAAACGGAAGCCGTCTTTAGCATAAGCGGTTGTCGGGACCAAGACAAGGTCAAATACTCCACCCACACTTTCTCCGGGGTTGCTCTAACATGGTGGAACACCTATGTTCAATCGGTGGGTACCGATGAAGCTCATGCCCTCTCTTGGGCCGATCTAAAGGAAAAGATGATTGTTGAATATTTTCCGCGCGAAGAAACCCGAAAGCTCGAGCAAGAGCTAAGAGCTTTGAAGGCGGTCGGGAACGATCTTAAGGCTTATAACCTACGTTTCGCCGAACTATCTTTGATGTGTCCTAATCTTGTTAACCCCGAATCTCAAAGGATTGAGCTCTACATGCACGGTCTTCCAAAAAGCATCAAACAAGGGGTGATGTCATCCAAACCCACTACTCATCAAGCCGCTATGAACATGGCCCGCCAATTAATCGAAACGGTTGACGAAATTGTAGTACCGGCTCCTAAGGCCGAAGACAAGTCGGGTGGCAACAAAAGGAAATGGGAAGCCACTCCATCAACCAACTACAACAACAACACCTTCACCAAAAAGCCTTTCAACAACGACGGCAAGAAAGGTTATGTCGGAAACTTACCTTTTTGCAACAAATGCCACAAGCATCATTACGGCGAATGTAACAAGCTAGTTTGTCACCTTTGCCAAGGAGTTGGTCATAGGGCCAACAATTGCACAAGCGCCGCCCCCGTCGCTCGAAAGGGGCCAAATCCTCCAAAGACTGTCACTTGTTATGAATGTGGCCAAACGGGCCATTATAAGAACGAATGCCCAAAGAAGAAAGCCAACCCCAACAACCGAGGCCGAGCCTTCAACATCAACACCGAGGAAGCCCGAGATGACAATGAACTAGTCACGGGTACGTTTCTTCTCAACAACTCTTATGTTACTTGCTTATTCGATTCGGGTGCCGATAAATGTTTTGTGTCTAAGACTTTGACTCCTACTCTTTGCACTTCACCACACTCTTTAGATACTACTTATTCCATCGAAGTGGTCGACGGAAAACTTTTAAGTGCTGACACATACTACCGGGGGTGTACTTTGAACATTTTGGGTAACGAATTTGAAATTGACTTAATACCCATGGAACTAGGAAGTTTTGATGTAATAATCGGTATGAATTGGATGGTCAAAAATAAATCTCACATTGTTTGCGATCTTCACGCAATCCGAATTCCTATCGAGAACGGTGAACCCTTGATTGTCTATGGCGACAACAATTGCACCGGACTCAATCTCGTTTCGTGCCTTAAAGTTAGAAAACTACTCCGTAAGGGTTGTTTCGCGATTCTTGCTCACGTTAGGAAAGTCGAGGCCGATGAAAAGCGCATCGATAATGTGCCAATTGTTAGTGACTTTTCCGATGTGTTTCCCGACGAATTACCGGGTCTTCCACCTCATCGACCGGTTGAATTTCAAATCGATCTTATTCCGGGAGCCGCACCCGTAGCGCGTGCACCATATAGACTCGCTCCATCCGAATTGCAAGAATTGCAAAGTCAAATCCAAGAGTTACTTGACCGTGGTTTCATTCAACCTAGCCATTCACCATGGGGCGCTCCGATTTTGTTCGTCAAGAAGAAAGACGGATCCCTACGGATGTGCATCGATTATCGTGAACTAAACAAATTGATGATTAAAAACCGATATCCTCTTCCGTGCATTGATGACCTCTTTGATCAACTACAAGGTTCTCGTGTATATTCAAAAATCGATCTCCGTTCGGGTTATCATCAACTAAGGGTTAAGGGGGAAGATATCTCCAAAACCGCTTTCCGGACTCGTTATGGTAGTTATGAATTCCTTGTCATGCCTTTCGGTCTCACTAACGCACCGGCGGTGTTCATGGATCTCATGAACCGCGTACCTCGACAAATTCGTTATCGTGTTCATCGATGATATTTTGGTCTATTCTAAAAGCGAAGAGGAACACAAAGAACATCTCCGACTCGTGCTTGAACTCTTGAGAAAAGAACAACTCTATGCCAAGTTCTCCAAGTGTGAATTTTGGTTGAAGGAAGTTCAATTCCTCGGTCACGTTGTAAGTGATCAAGGCATTAAAGTCGATCCCGCATAAATCGAAGCCATTAGTAAATGGGAGACTCCTACTACTCCTACTCAAATTCGTCAATTCTTGGGTCTCGCCGGATACTATCGTAAATTCATCAAGGATTTCTCCCTAATCACTCGTCCTCTAACCGCGTTAACTCACAAGGAACGAAAGTTCATTTGGTCATCCGAACAAGAAACCGCTTTCCAAATCTTGAAAACTAAGCTAACCACCGCTCCTATCTTGTCACTTCCCAAAGGCAATGATGATTTTGTTGTATATTGTGATGCCTCGAAAAACGGTTATGGGTGTGTACTAATGCAACGAAAGAAAGTCATTGCTTATGCCTCTCGACAACTCAAGGTTCACGAACGAAACTACACGACACATGATCTTGAACTCGGAGCCGTCATCTTTGCACTTAAGCTATGGAGACATCACCTTCTTGGTACCAAGAGTACTATCTTTACCGATCACAAAAGTCTCCAACATATCTTCGATAAAAAGCAACTAAACATGAGACAACGAAGGTGGATTGAAACCTTGAACGATTACAATTGTGAGCTTCGTTACCACCCCGAAAAGGCTAATGTAGTGGCCGATGCCTTAAGTTGAAAGGAAAGAACGGTACCTCTTCGCGTCCGAGCATTAAACATCACCATCCACTCAAATCTTAATAGCCAAATTCGTGTAGCCCAAGAGGAGGCTCTTAAAGACAACCACATCGGACGTGAACTTTTAAACATCCTCGTCTCTCGATTCGAAGTTAAGGAGAACGGACTTCGATATTACTCCGGAAGAATTTGGGTGCCTAGATATGGCGACTTACGAAACCTCATCCTAGACGAAGCCCACAAATCACGATACTCGATTCATCCCGGCGCCAATAAGATGTACCATGACCTTAAAGAACAGTATTGGTGGCCGAATATCAAAAAGGAAGTTGCTAGATACGTTGCCAAATGTTTGACTTGCGCTAAAGTCAAAGCCAAACACCAAAGACCGTCCGGGTTACTTCAACAACCCGAGATCCCACAATGGAAGTGGGAAAGGATCACGATGGATTTTATCACCAAACTACCGAAAACGTCGGGCGGTTATGATACTATTTGGGTCATTGTTGACCGCCTCACCAAATCCGCGCACTTTCTTGCCATGAAAGAAACCGATAAAATGGAGAAACTTGCACGACTTTACATTAAGGAGATTGTAGCCCGACACGGTGTACCTTTATCGATTATATCCGACCGAGATGGTCGTTTCGTTTCTAGATTTTGGCGTACGTTACAAGAAGCGTTGGGGACGCGTTTGGACATGAGCACCGCATATCATCCACAAACCGATGGGCAAAGTGAACGTACAATACAAACCTTAGAGAATATGTTACGAGCTTGCGTTGTTGATTTTGGAAAAGCTTCGGACAAGCACTTACCTCTCGCCGAGTTCTCTTATAACAATAGTTATCACGCGAGTATTAAGGCCGCACCTTTTGAAGCGTTATATGGTCGAAGTAGGTGACGTGCAAATTTCCGGACCCGAACTCATTCACGAAACCACCGAGAAGATCCTTCAAATCCGAGATAGGCTTCGGACGGCCCGGAGTCGTCAAAAATGCTATACCGACAAAAGACGCAAGGACCTCGAATTTCAAGTCGGTGACCGCGTCATGTTAAAAGTCGCACCTTGGAAAGGTATCATCCGTTTTGGAAAACGTGGGAAACTAAATCCACGGTATGTTGGTCCTTTCGAGATCTTAGAGCGTGTTGGAACCGTTGCGTATCGTTTGGATCTTCCGCCTCAACTAAGCTCCGTCCATCCTACCTTTCATATATCTAACTTGAAGAAATGTCTTGCCGAGCCCGATATCGTCGTCCCTCTCGAGGAACTCACTATAAATGACAAACTCCACTTTGTGGAGGAACCGGTTGAAATTGTGGACTACGTCGAGAAGGAATTAAAACAAAGCCGGATCCCGATTGTTAAGGTTCGTTGGAACGCCAAAAGGGGACCCGAGTTTACTTGGGAAAGAGAAGATCAAATGCGAAAGAAACACCCTCATCTATTCCCGGTTCCGGAAACGTCAGATTCCGAGGAAGAAACAACGACTACTACGCCTACCTAAATTTCGGGACGAAATTTCTTTTAAGGTGTAGGTAATGTAACATCCCGCCTTTTTCCGTCAACTTTTCCGTTTAACTATTTTAAACTCCGTTATATGTTTATAACATCTCCCGTTAATACGCGTTTCAATTATCTTGTTTAGGTAATTTAACTCACCCGATTGCAACTTGAGGGACTTGTTTCGCCAAGACACCAAAGTGGTGACTAGCCACTTGACTAGTCAACCCCTTCCACCTCATTTCTTCATTTTAATTTTCCTTTTCATCTAACACTTCCACCATTTCTTTAAATTCATCAAAAAGCAATTCCTCATCCAAATTCGTTCAAGAAGGATTCGATCAAAACAAATTACATATTTGAACTCCTCGTGATCTCCTCTTCGATTCCATACCGATTTCATCAAATTTGGGTAACTTTCTAAAATCACTAATTTTATGTGTTCTTGAGATTTTTGAGTTAAAAGGTTGTTAATTAGTGTCTATGGCTCAAGTCTAGTATGATTATGTAATTTGTATGCTTGTTCTTGCTATTATGATGTAACTAGTTCATTATGAAAGAATACTTGCTTGATCTTGAGTTTTAGGTGTTCATATGTTGTTTAATGATGAAAGTTCATGTTTTAATTGTGTTCCTAACATCACTAGCTTCAAATTGGTATGTAGGTTGACATGGATTAGTTTCATATGCAAGATTGTTGAATTTGTGATTTTGGGTTAGGGTTTGATAGAAGTAAATTGATTTTTGATGCTTTGAATGCTTGATAATGTTAATTATAAGTGTTAGGTTGTGTTGTATGCTTAATTACCTTCGAAACGGCATATCGCTCATGTAAGTTGGTTAACAAATCATTAAATTGCATTTATGACTTGTATGCATTGAATGAGGAACATTAATTGCGGTTTTTGGTTGTTGTAAGTGGAATTTTGATTGATGATATGTGTTTAGTTGCATCCCTCGTCAAAATACCTTTCCAACGACGTATGATAGGCGTTATGAATGTTTGCGGGTCAAGTGTTGTGTTAGAAATGGTTTTAGTTCGTGCATACTTTGAAAACTGACCAGAATTCTCTGCCCAGGTAGTGGCGCGGCGCGCCACATCCCCGCGCGGCGCGCAGAATCACCTGGCCAGATTCTGACCTCTTGGACCCATTTCACGTGAAATGTTTGACTAGCTACCGACCTCCGATTCACATGAAACTTGTTTTAATATACTTGTATATGAATAATTAGCATAGAAAATTTGTCCGGGACCCGACCCGAACATGTTGACTTTTTCGTTGACTTTGACCCGACCAAGTTTGACTTTTTGTCAAACTTAACCAATTAATTATGCAATCTTTCTAACATGATTCTATACTTGTATCTTGCATAAAACTTGACAATTTGCCTCACATGCTACATAATCGAGTCGTGTCGAGCCATAGGACTAATTGAACAACTTTGACCCTTCGTGACTACCGTTATTGATACAACCTATTTGTTTAGGTCGAGACTAGCACTGTTCTTTGCACGTTTACTTGTCGAAGTACTATTACACTCTTGCAATCAAAGGTGAGATCATAGTCCCACTTTTACTCTTTTTGAACTTACTTTTGGGATGAGAAAACATAAACGTTCTTTTAAACTACGTGAACACAAGTACAGGGAAAACAAACATTCTACATACGAGTTTGAACACAAATCCTCAATTCAATTATCATTAGTTACATCAGATGGTGTAAGCGAGAACTTATGTTATATGGCCATATGGGTTTGACAAACCCTCACTTCGGACGGTTCGCTACCGTCTACGGGTGAAATATATTTTCGGGAAACAGTGTATGTTCTAACACTATTATTACGGGGTTCAACGGACGGAATGTTAAGCTTTGATAATTGGGTGCTCGTGAATATTAACTTTTAGAATGTACTATGACTTTATCGATGTTGCAAATCTTGTGGTTCAACTTACTTTTACTCACTTATTTATTTAAACCTATGATTTCACCAACGTTTTCGTTGACAGATTCTCTATGTTTTTCTCAGGTCCTTGAACTTAGGTGATACATGCTTCCGCTCATACTTTTTGATACTTGCATTGGATGTCGAGTATACTTGCATACGTGGAGCGTCTTTTTGGCTACTTTAAACTATGTCGCACGTGTTTCATATGAACTATAACTTTTGTTATGTACTTGCCTTGGGAATTACTTTTGTAAACATTGAAACATCCTTTTATGAAATGAATGCGACATATTTTTGGTCAAACTTTGTTATAAAGACTTACGACCATGTAATGGGACCATACGTAGCTGACGCCGTCATTTGACGATTTGTCGGGGTCGCTACATTTAACAGGTTTGAGAATTCCTCCATGGTCCACTTATACTGTTGGTCAAATAGGCCTGAGTGCACAAATCTCTTCTTACTATCTTCTAAGGCCACATTGGCATAAAATTCCCACAACAATTTAGGACAAAAGTAATCCCCGATGTCCAAGAATGCTTGACACCCAATTTGTTCCAACGGCTATAGGTCTGTCGAGTCGCAATGACCTTTTGTTCCACTAGAATGGGTCGTCCACTAGCTAGAATTCTCCTACGGTTGATGTTAAACATACATTGCCCAACAAAAGAACCACCTGACATTCTAATACAAACTACAAGCACTAGCATTAGATAGGCATAACAAACATTACCAGTGACCTAAAAATCATACAAATTCAATATAAAACTGCACCATCGGTCTAATTAAGTGACCATCGGTCGATGGACTAGACCATCGGCCCGATGGTATAGACCTACTACAGCTGGTCTACCCACAACCCAAGATTTTATCATCGGTCTAACTTAGGGACCTACGTCCGAGGGTGAAGACCTACGGCTGAGTGTAAGACACCATCAGTCGAGGGTCAGAGACCTTCGGCCGAAGGGTCAGAGACCTTCGGCCGAGGGTAGTTCATCAGATCTGTGTTTACCCAACTTTTCAAATCGATTAATCTGTTGTATTTGGTTCGATTCCTGGTCACAAAAGCATCTAAAGAGGCCGATTAACACAATTATATCATCAATTTTAACAGTTTATGTCAAATAGTCACTCGATTAAAGTTTTATACATCAAACATAAAATCAACGATTTAAACCAAATGAAAACGAGTTAGAATACCTCGTTAGTGGTGCTGGAATCACAAGAGAAAGATGCACAAATCTATCGGACAAAAACTCCTATCGCTTACACTTGATAATCGAAGGTAAAAATCTCACCAAATTGCACAAAGTGACTGACCCGATCGACTTTGGTCTTTTTATACTCTCTCAGTGACCATCGGCCGATGGTCTTGTCCTTTGGCTCGTTGGTCTAGACAATCGGTCGAGTGTCAGAGTCCTTCGGCCGAGGGTAAAGACTGTCGGCCGGTAGTCTTAACTTTGAAAATTAAAACTTAAAATTTTTCACATTCAAACTTTACCTTCTTTTTCACATCCACTCCCCCTGGGACTGATCTCCACAGTATAAAAACAAACACGCTTTGTTCCTTTAAGCTCTAAACAACTTATTTTCAAGTTTAACGTAAAACATAGGATTCCTTTCACAGTAAACCTTTCCGAGAACTGAGTTGTTGAGCTTAAAATACAAAACAGAAATGCGCATGCCACTAACTTATGAATGCAAATATTTTGGATTTTTCAGATATGAATGCACATGCAAATACACAAAGCAAACTACTGTAAAAGATTCAGCCTGTCATGATCAATAATATTATAACAGACATATTCAGTAACTTTTAACCTTTCAGGTCTGCAATAATTCAACTTCTAACATTAGTCTAATTAAACAATAGCATAAACAGATATATGATGTTATCAGCATAAGAACAAGTGTTACTGCTTATCATGAAGCACACTAAGAAGAGTATAACACATGTTTTTGTGAGTTGACAAATCAAATTGATTTAATCTATTGATTCGGGGATCAGAACTGAACTATGTTGACATGTTATTCCACAATTTATTCATTAACATATTTTATAAAGCATATACAGAACAACTTTCAAATATATCAATAAACATTTACCAACTTTCACCCTAGACTTCGATGATCACGTTATATTAATTACTTTAACATTTTTCAATGCCAGATTTTGATCACAAAGTCAGTCCTCATATGAGATCGCACGATTTCTCAGGTAGAAAAATTGAGCACAACATGTTGACGATGTCATATTATCACATCAATGTACTTTCGATTTGATTGAACAGAACCATCTCACGATGTTTCTAGCAACCCTGTCAGCCATGAGCTTCTACCTTAAACTTACACTTTTCGTTTCAGATACCATTGTGAATCTCAAATTTATTGCATACTTTGTTAAGGCGCATACCGGCCACTATAAGCCCCATACTTAAACGGAAATCGTATGATGTATGATGTTGGATGGATGGAAGTGATATATATATATATATATATATATATATATATATATATATATATATATATATATATATATATATATATATATATATATTGAGTGATGGAACGCTAAGATACCTTTCAAAAGATATTCCCTGCTATCCAGGTCAATAGGTATAGTCCCATACCACAGACAAAAGATGTAAAGTTCACCAAATGTGATGTGAACTAAATGATTTAAGTTCTCTATATCTGATGATCTGATAAATTTCTCCCCCTTAGATGTAGATAACTAAATCGTCCAAACAATTCTCCGATTGTAATATTGATATGGCCGAAACGGACGGTTTTATTTGCGCGGTGTCGTCGGGCCGCGGCTTGCCGGAATCAGCCACTCGTGGGAGTACGGTACTTGTTTTAAATTTATATTTAGCGGGGCCTAAATCTTACTACTCCTTATAAGTAAGGGAAGTATGACCTATGGTCGTATTTTTGAGATATCAGTAACATCGAACCTATATTATGACCTAAGATAGTTAGGGAGTAGTGAATATTTGTTTTGGGATTTTCTAGTTTATAAGATAGATAAAGTAAATGCGATAAAATTTGTAATTCAGATAAGGTTAAAGTAAGTGCATACTATGACTGCATCAGTTATTCTGCCGAGATTATGGAATGCTGGCTCATGAATAGGCAGAGGCCTTGTATTCATTACACTAGTCCTAAATGCCCCTGTCATAAGACATGTCACTGGGAAATGCGTTAGGCTTGAAGATTCTGAATAGACAGCAACGCCCCTTACCCCCGACGCCCGTGCAGTCTGACTACAGGCATACACGTTCAGACGACTCATCCAATTGAGCGACTCGGTTGGGTGGCGTATTAACGTTCCAAAATAGTCTAAACTTTCTTAAGCGTAATGGAATACTTGGTTTACCATATCCGAGAGATGTGATGTGTTTCAATGCTTTCGTTAAGACAAAATTACTCACGTCGTCCTTGAATTTGTATCTAAATCACTAGCGTCGTCCTTAAAGTTTTTTTTTGCTGAGGTCATCCCTTTACTTTCAAAAAGTAACGTTCGACGTCCTTCCGTCTACTTTCCTTCCATTTTTCCGTTAAGCTGAAGCATGTGCTAGACATGTGAGGGTATTTTTGTCTTTTTCTTGTTTTTTTTACTTTTTTTAATATCTTTTCTTCCCCACCTAATTTTGATCATTAAATTAAAATCCAAAATACAACATCATCTTATCCATCACCTACAATCAAACAACAACATATTCAATATCGATCATCTCTCTCATCGTTAATCATCAACATCATTCAAACTTCTTCAAATCTTACAAAATCTTAATAAACTGCATCAGATTTATAAACAAAAATGGAACCATCATCATCACCTTCGTTCTTCATCTTCAAGCTCTAAATTAGGCATCTCCTATTTTGAAGATCAAAGTTAAATCTGAGATCAGATCCGTTTTCGTTATCACTTGTTCGATCTATTTGATCGTTCAACCGAATCAAAAAGAAGCAAAAAATTCCCAGATCTGAAGTTGTTCGCTCAGAAACGAAGATCCAGTCGTCCAAAATCATAAACCACCACACCTAGCAAATTCTAGACTCGTTATTTGTAATTCTAACTTCCGTTGCACTTTCCATCACTGTTTTAGTCATCGATTTAGATCCAGCTAACGCGTTTGTCGTCACTCTGTCACGGAAGTTGCAGTCGGATGAACTCCCTATATTCTTTTGTTTCAGGGAAATACGCATGTTGTTTATGAAATGTCCCGTTCTTATTGATTAAAAACGTTCCATATTAATTGATTTCGTTGCGAGGTTTTGACCTCTATATGAGACGTTTTTCAAAGACTGCATTCATTTTTAAACAAACCATAACCTTTATTTCATCAATAAAGGTTTAAAAAGCTTTACGTAGATTATCAAATAATGATAATCTAAAATATCCTGTTTACACACGACCATTACATAATGGTTTACAATACAAATATGTTACAACAAAATAAGTTTCTTGAATGCAGTTTTTACACAATATCATACAAGCATGGACTCCAAATCTTGTCCTTATTTAAGTATGCGACAGCGGAAGCTCTTAATAATCACCTGAGAATAAACATGCTTAAAACGTCAACAAAAATGTTGGTGAGTTATAGGTTTAACCTATATATATCAAATCGTAACAATAGACCACAAGATTTCATATTTCAATACACATCCCATACATAGAGATAAAAATCATTCATATGGTGAACACCTGGTAACCGACAATAACAAGATGCATATATAAGAATATCCCCATCATTCCGGGACACCCTTCGGATATGATATAAATTTCGAAGTACTAAAGCATCCGGAACTTTGGATGGGGTTTGTTAGGCCCAATAGATCTATCTTTAGGATTCGCGTCAATTAGGGTGTCTGTTCCCTAATTCTTAGATTACCAGACTTAATAAAAAGGGGCATATTCGATTTTGATAATTCAACCATAGAATGTAGTTTCACGTACTTGTGTCTATTTTGTAAATCATTTATAAAACCTGCATGTATTCTCATCCCAAAAATATTAGATTTTAAAAGTGGGACTATAACTCACTTTCACAGATTTTTACTTCGTCGGGAAGTAAGACTTGGCCACTGGTTGATTCACGAACCTATAACAATATATACATATATATCAAAGTATGTTCAAAATATATTTACAACACTTTTAATATATTGTGATGTTTTAAGTTTATTAAGTCAGCTGTCCTCGTTAGTAACCTACAACTAGTTGTCCACAGTTAGATGTACAGAAATAAATCGATAAATATTATCTTGAATCAATCCACGACTCAGTGTATACGTATCTCAGTATTGATCACAACTCAAACTATATATATTTTGGAATCAACCTCAACCCTGTATAGCTAACTCCAACATTCACATATAGAGTGTCTATGGTTGTTCCGAAATATATATAGATGTGTCGACATGATAGGTCGAAACATTGTATACGTGTCTATGGTATCTCAAGATTACATAATATATAATACAAGTTGATTAAGTTATGGTTGGAATAGATTTGTTACCAATTTTCACGTAGCTAAAATGAGAAAACTTATCCAATCTTGTTTTACCCATAACTTCTTCATTTTAAATCCGTTTTGAGTGAATCAAATTGCTATGGTTTCATATTGAACTCTATTTTATGAATCTAAACAAAAAAAGTATAGGTTTCTAGTCGGAAAAATATGTTACAAGTCGTTTTTGTAAAGGTAGTCATTTCAGTCTAAAGAACGACGTCTAGATGACCATTTTAGAAAACATACTTCCACTTTGAGTTTAACCATAATTTTTGGATATAGTTTCATGTTCATAATAAAAATCATTTTCTCAGAATAACAACTTTTAAATCAAAGTTTATCATAGTTTTTAATTAACTAACCCAAAACAGCCCGCGGTGTTACTACGACGGCGTAAATCCGGTTTTACGGTGTTTTTCGTGTTTCCAGGTTTTAAATCATTAAGTTAGCATATCATATAGATATAGAACATGTGTTTAGTTGATTTTAAAAGTCAAGTTAGAAGGATTAACTTTTGTTTGCGAACAAGTTTAGAATTAACTAAACTATGTTCTAGTGATTACAAGTTTAAACCTTCGAATAAGATAGCTTTATATGTATGAATCGAATGATGTTATGAACATCATTACTACCTTAAGTTCCTTGGATGAACCTACTGGAAAAGATAAAAATGGATCTAGCTTCAATGGATCCTTGGATGGCTCAAAGTTCTTGAAGCAAAATCATGACACGAAAACAAGTTCAAGTAAGATCATCACTTGAAATAAGATTGTTATAGTTATAGAAATTGAACCAAAGTTTGAATATGATTATTACCTTGTATTAGAATGATAACCTACTGTAAGAAACAAAGATTTCTTGAGGTTGGATGATCACCTTACAAGATTGGAAGTGAGCTAGCAAACTTGAAAGTATTCTTGATTTTATGAAACTAGAACTTTTGGAATTTATGAAGAACACTTAGAACTTGAAGATAGAACTTGAGAGAGTTCAATTAGATGAAGAAAATTGAAGAATGAAAGTGTTTGTAGGTGTTTTTGGTCGTTGGTGTATGGATTAGATATAAAGGATATGTAATTTTGTTTTCATGTAAATAAGTCATGAATGATTACTCATATTTTTGTAATCTTATGAGATATTTCATGCTAGTTGCCAAATGATGGTTCCCACATGTGTTAGGTGACTCACATGGGCTGCTAAGAGCTGATCATTGGAGTGTATATACCAATAGTACATACATCTAAAAGCTGTGTATTGTACGAGTACGAATACGGGTGCATACGAGTAGAATTGTTGATGAAACTGAACGAGAATGTAATTGTAAGCATTTTTGTTAAGTAGAAGTATTTTGATAAGTGTATTGAAGTCTTTCAAAAGTGTATAAATACATATTAAAACACTACATGTATATACATTTTAACTGAGTCGTTAAGTCATCGTTAGTCGTTACATGTAAGTGTTGTTTTGAAACCTTTAGGTTAACGATCTTGTTAAATGTTGTTAACCCAATGTTTATAATATCAAAAGAGATTTTAAATTATTATATTATCATGATATTATGATGTACGAATATCTCTTAATATGATATATATACATTAAATGTCGTTACAACGATAAACGTTACATATATGTCTCGTTTCAAAATCATTAAGTTAGTAGTCTTGTTTTTACATATGTAGTTCATTGTTAATATAATTAATGATATGTTTACTTATCATAATATCATGTTAACTATATATATAACCATATATATGTCATCATATAGTTTTTTTTACAAGTTTTAACGTTCGTGAATCACTGGTCAACTTGGGTGGTCAATTGTCTATATGAAACCTATTTCAATTAATCAAGTCTTAACAAGTTTGATTGCTTAACATGTTGGAAACATTTAATCATGTAAACATCAATCTCAATTAATATATATAAACATGGAAAAGTTCGGGTCACTACAGTACCTACCCGTTAAATAAATTTCGTCCCGAAATTTTAAGCTGTTGAAGGTGTTGACGAATCTTCTGGAAATAGATGCGGGTATTTCTTCTTCATCTGATCTTCACGCTCCCAGGTGAACTCGGGTCCTCTACGAGCATTCCATCGAACCTAAACAATTGGTATCTTGTTTTGCTTAAGTCTTTTAACCTCACGATCCATTATTTCGACGGGTTCTTCGATGAATTGGAGTTTTTCGTTGATTTGGATTTCATCTAACGGAATAGTGAGATCTTCTTTAGCAAAACATTTCTTCAAATTCGAGACGTGGAAAGTGTTATGTACAGCCGCGAGTTGTTGAGGTAACTCAAGTCGGTAAGCTACTGGTCCGACACGATCAATAATCTTGAATGGTCCAATATACCTTGGATTTAATTTCCCTCGTTTACCAAATCGAACAACGCCTTTCCAAGGTGAAACTTTAAGCATGACCATCTCTCCAATTTCAAATTCTATATCTTTTCTTTTAATGTCAGCGTAGCTCTTTTGTCGACTTTGGGCGGTTTTCAACCGTTGTTGAATTTGGATGATCTTCTCGGTAGTTTCTTGTATAATCTTCGGACCCGTAATCTGTCTATCCCCCACCTCACTCCAACAAATCGGAGACCTGCACTTTCTACCATAAAGTGCTTCAAACGGCGCCATCTCAATGCTTGAATGGTAGCTGTTGTTGTAGGAAAATTCTGCTAACGGTAGATGTCGATCCCAACTGTTTCCGAAATCAATAACACATGCTCGTAGCATGTCTTCAAGCTTTTGTATCGTCCTTTAGCTCTGCCCATTAGTTTGTGGATGATAGGCAGTACTCATGTCTAGACGAGTTCCTAATGCTTGCTGTAATGTCTGCCAGAATCTTGAAATAAATCTGCCATCCCTATCAGAGATAATAGAGATTGGTATTCCATGTCTGGAGACGACTTCCTTCAAATACAGTCGTGCTAACTTCTCCATCTTGTCATCTTCTCTTATTGGTAGGAAGTGTGCTGATTTGGTGAGACGATCAACTATTACCCAAATAGTATCAAAACCACTTGCAGTCCTTGGCAATTTAGTGATGAAATCCATGGTAATGTTTTTCCATTTCCATTCCGGGATTTCGGGTTGTTGAAGTAGACCTGATGGTTTCTGATGCTCAGCTTTGACCTTAGAACACGTCAAACATTCTCCTACGTATTTAGCAACATCGGCTTTCATACCCGGCCACCAAAAATGTTTCTTGAGATCCTTGTACATCTTCCCCGTTCCAGGATGTATTGAGTATCTAGTTTTATGAGCTTCTCTAAGTACCATTTCTCTCATATCTCCAAATTTTGGTACCCAAATCCTTTCAGCCCTATACCGGGTTCCGTCTTCCCGAATATTAAGATGCTTCTCCGATCCTTTGGGTATTTCATCCTTTAAATTTCCCTCTTTTAAAACTCCTTGTTGCGCCTCCTTTATTTGAGTAGTAATGTTATTATGAATCATTATATTCATAGATTTTACTCGAATGGGTTCTCTATCCTTCCTGCTCAAGGCATCGGCTACCACATTTGCCTTCCCCGGGTGGTAACGAATCTCAAAATCGTAATCATTCAATAATTCAATCCACCTACGCTGCCTCATATTCAGTTGTTTCTGATTAAATATGTGTTGAAGACTTTTGTGGTCGGTATATATAATACTTTTGACCCCATATAAGTAGTGCCTCCAAGTCTTTAATGCAAAAACAACCGCGCCTAATTCCAAATCATGCGTCGTATAATTTTGTTCGTGAATCTTCAATTGTCTAGACGCATAAGCAATCACCTTCGTTCGTTGCATTAATACACAACCGAGACCTTGCTTTGATGCGTCACAATAAATCACAAAATCATCATTCCCTTCAGGCAATGACAATATAGGTGCCGTAGTTAGCTTTTTCTTCAATAACTGAAACGCTTTCTCTTGTTCATCATTCCATTCAAATTTCTTCCCTTTATGCGTTAATGCAGTCAAGGGTTTTGCTATTCTGGAAAAGTCTTGGATGAACCTTCTGTAGTAACCAGCTAGTCCTAAAAACTGGCGTATGTGTTTCGGAGTTTTCGGGGTTTCCCACTTTTCAACAGTTTCTATCTTTGCCGGATCCACCTTAATACCTTCTTTGTTCACTATGTGACCGAGGAATTGAACTTCTTCCAACCAAAATGCACACTTTGAAAACTTAGCGTACAATTCTTCCTTCCTCAATACTTCTAACACCTTTCTCAAATGTTCACCGTGTTCTTGGTCATTCTTTGAGTAAATAAGTATGTCATCAATGAAAACAATGACAAACTTGTCAAGGTATGGTCCACACACTCGGTTCATAAGGTCCATGAACACAGCTGGTGCATTAGTTAAACCAAACGGCATGACCATAAACTCGTAATGACCGTAACGTGTTCTGAAAGCAGTCTTTGGAATATCATCTTCTTTCACCCGCATTTGATGATACCCGGAACGTAAGTCAATCTTTGAATAAACAGACGAGCCTTGTAGTTGATCAAATAAGTCGTCGATTCTCGGTAGTGGGTAGCGGTTCTTGATGGTAAGTTTGTTCAACTCTCGGTAGTCGATACACAACCTGAATGTACCATCTTTCTTCTTGACAAACAAAACAGGAGCTCCCCACGGTGATGTGCTTGGTCGAATGAAACCACGCTCTAAAAGTTCTTGTAATTGGCTTTGCAGTTCTTTCATCTCGCTGGGTGCGAGTCTGTAAGGAGCACGAGCTATTGGTGCAGCTCCTGGTACAAGATCTATTTGAAATTCAACGGATCGATGTGGGGGTAATCCCGGTAATTCTTTCGGAAATACATCGGGAAATTCTTTTGCAATGGGAACATCATTGATGCTCTTTTCTTCAGTTTGTACTTTCTCGACGTGTGCTAGAACAGCATAGCAACCTTTTCTTATTAGTTTTTGTGCCTTCAAATTACTAATAAGATGTAGCTTCGTGTTGCCCTTTTCTCCGTACACCATTAAGGATTTTCCTTTTTCTCGTATAATGCGAATTGCATTTTTGTAACAAACGATCTCCGCTTTCACTTCTTTCAACCAGTCCATACCGATTATCACATCAAAACTCCCTAACTCTACTGGTATCAAATCAATCTTAAATGTTTCGCTAACCAGTTTAATTTCTCGATTCCGACATATATTATCTGCTGAAATTAATTTACCATTTGCTAATTCGAGTAAAAATTTACTATCCAAAGGCGTCAATGGACAACTTAATTTAGCACAAAAATCTCTACTCATATAGCTTCTATCCGCACCCGAATCAAATAAAACGTAAGCAGATTTATTGTCAATAAGAAACGTACCCGTAACAAGCTCCGGGTCTTCCTGTGCCTCTACCGCATTAATATTGAAAACTCTTCCACGGCCTTGTCCATTCGTGTTCTCCTGGTTCGGGCAATTTCTAATAATGTGGCCTGGTTTTCCACATTTATAACAAACTACATTGGCATAACTTGCTCCGACACTACTTGCTCCGCCATTACTCGTTCCGACACCATTTGTTCCTTTCGTTCTATTAACCCCTGGTCCGTAGACCTCACACTTCGCCGCGCTATGACCATTTCTTTTACACTTGTTGCAAAATTTGGTGCAGAACCCCGAGTGATTCTTTTCACACCTTTGGCATAGTTGCTTCTGATTGTTGTTGTTGTTGTTGCGGTTATTATTGTTGTTGGGATGATTGTTGTAGTTGCTGTTGTTGTTGTTGTTGTTGTTGTTGTTGGGCCGTTTGTTGTAGTTGCGATTGATGTTGCGATTGTTGGGATAATTGTTGCGATTATTGTTGTAATTGCTGTTGTTGTTGTATTGGTGATTCTTATCACCGTTTTCCTCCCACTTTCTTTTGACTTGCTTCACATTGGCCTCTTCAGCAGTCTGTTCTTTAATTCTTTCTTCAATCTGGTTCACTAGTTTGTGAGCCATTCTACATGCCTGTTGTATGGAGGCGGGCTCGTGTGAACTTATATCTTCTTGGATTCTTTCCGGTAATCCTTTCACAAACGCGTCGATCTTCTCTTCCTCATCTTCGAATGCTCCCGGACACAATAGGCACAATTCTGTGAATCGTCTTTCGTACGTGGTAATATCAAATCCTTGGGTTCGTAACCCTCTAAGTTCTGTCTTGAGCTTATTGACCTCGGTTCTGGGACGGTACTTCTCGTTCATCAAGTGCTTGAATGCTGACCACGGTAGTGCGTACGCATCATCTTGTCCCACTTGCTCTAGATAGGTATTCCACCATGTTAACGCAGAACCTGTGAAGGTATGCGTAGCGTACTTCACTTTGTCCTCTTCAGTACACTTACTTATGGCAAACACCGATTCAACCTTCTCGGTCCACCGTTTCAATCCGATCGGTCCTTCGGTTCCATCAAATTCCAAAGGTTTGCAGGCAGTGAATTCTTTGTAGGTGCATCCTACACGATTTCCTGTACTGCTAGATCCAAGGTTATTGTTGGTATGTAGCGCAGCCTGTACTGCGGCTATGTTTGAAGCTAGAAAAGTACGGAATTCCTCTTCATTCATATTCACGGTGTGTCGAGTAGTCGGTGCCATTTCCTTCAAAATAGTTAAATGGAACAAGTTAATCATACAGAATATTAAGAGTAGTTAATAGTATTTCGTAGCATAATATGAACTCATTTATAAAAGCTTTTTCTTCATATTAGCGTTTTATAAGTTTAAATTCGGGTAGTACCTACCCGTTAAGTTCATACTTAGTAGCTAATATACAATTCAACTACTACAATTCTATATGAAAAACTGATTATAATAATATTTCGCGTTCAAACTTTTATACAATATTTTACAAACTTACAATACCGCTTATTTTACATAAAGCATGAAATATAGCACACAATAACTTTGATACAAGATAGTTGTGAAGACAATTCTAGCTAGTACACAAGTCGTTCAGCAAAGGCAATAAAGACACGTAATTCATACGTCCAGAAACAAGTCATGCATTCTGGTTTTACTAGGACTACTTCCCATCCTTGGTCTTGTGCAACATAACCGTTATGGTCGTTGATAAGACAGCGTGTTGTAACGTCATCAAAGGGACGAGGGTTACGTAATGTCCAACAGTCCCGTAATAATCTAAAAACCTCATTTCTTACCCCAATTACCGACTCCGTCACTTGTGGAAACGTTTTGTTTAATAGTTGTAGCCCGATGTTCTTGTTCTCACTTTGGTGAGAAGCGAACATTACTAATCCGTAAGCATAACATGCTTCTTTATGTTGCATGTTAGCCGCTTTTTCTAAATCACGAAGTCCAATATTCGGATATATTGAGTCAAAATAATTTCTTAACCCGTTGCGTAAAATAGCATTTGGGTTCCCCGCAATATATGCGTCAAAGTAAACACATCGTAACTTATGGGTTTCCCAATGTGATATCCCCATCTTTCAAACGAAAGTCTCTTATAAACCAAGACATTCTTGGAACGTTCTTCGAATGTCTTACAAACTGATCTCGCCTTAAATAGTTGTGCCGAAGAATTCTGGCCGACTCTAGACAAGATTTCATCAATCATGTCTCCAGGTAGGTCTCTTAAAATATTGGGTTGTCTATCCATTTTGTGTTTTTAAACTGTAAAATAGACAAGAGTTAGATTCATAAAAAAAATACTTATTAATACAAGCAATTTTTACATATATCATAAAGCATAAGAACACTATATTCCATATATTACACCACACGAATACAACTATCTTATTCTGACTCGCTCGTTTCTTCTTCTTCGGTTTTGGTTCGTTTTGCCAAGTTTCTAGGGATATATGATGTTCCCCTAATACGAGCCGTCGTTGTCCACATTGGTTTAGAAAAACCTGGTGGTTTAGAGGTTCTCGGGTCATTGTTACAACTTAAGGACTTCGGGGGTTGACGATACATATAAAGTTCATCGGGGTTGGAATTAGATTTCTCTATTTTTATGCCCTTTCCCTTATTATTTTCTTTTGCCTTTTCAAATTCAGTTGGGGTAATTTCTATAACATCATCGGAATTCTCGTCGGAATCCGATTCATCGGAGAATTGGTAATCCTCCCAATATTTTGCTTCCTTGGCGGAAACACCATTGACCATAATTAACTTTGGTCGGTTGGTTGAGGATTTTCTTTTACTTAACCGTTTTATTATTTCCCCCACCGGTTCTATTTCTTCATCCGGTTCCGATTCTTCTTCCGGTTCCGATTCTTCTTCCGGTTCCGACTCTTCTTCCGGTTCCTCTTCGGGAACTTGTGAATCAGTCCACAAATCATTCCAATTTACATTTGACTCTTCATTATTATTAGGTGAGTCAATGGGACTTGTTCTAGAGGTAGACATCTATCACATAATATCAAACACGTTAAGAGATTAATATATCACATAATATTCATATGTTAAAAATATATAGTTTCCAACAAAAATGTTAAGCAATCATTTTTAAAGAAAACACGGTCGAAGTCCAGACTCACTAATGCATCCTAACAAACTCGATAAGACACACTAATGCAAATTTTCTGGTTCTCTAAGACCAACGCTCGGATACCAACTGAAATGTCCCGTTCTTATTGATTAAAAACGTTCCATATTAATTGATTTCGTTGCGAGGTTTTGACCTCTATATGAGACGTTTTTCAAAGACTGCATTCATTTTTAAACAAACCATAACCTTTATTTCATCAATAAAGGTTTAAAAAGCTTTACGTAGATTATCAAATAATGATAATCTAAAATATCCTGTTTACACACGACCATTACATAATGGTTTACAATACAAATATGTTACAACAAAATAAGTTTCTTGAATGCAGTTTTTACACAATATCATACAAGCATGGACTCCAAATCTTGTCCTTATTTAAGTATGCGACAGCGGAAGCTCTTAATAATCACCTGAGAATAAACATGCTTAAAACGTCAACAAAAATGTTGGTGAGTTATAGGTTTAACCTATATATATCAAATCGTAACAATAGACCACAAGATTTCATATTTCAATACACATCCCATACATAGAGATAAAAATCATTCATATGGTGAACACCTGGTAACCGACAATAACAAGATGCATATATAAGAATATCCCCATCATTCCGGGACACCCTTCGGATATGATATAAATTTCGAAGTACTAAAGCATCCGGAACTTTGGATGGGGTTTGTTAGGCCCAATAGATCTATCTTTAGGATTCGCGTCAATTAGGGTGTCTGTTCCCTAATTCTTAGATTACCAGACTTAATAAAAAGGGGCATATTCGATTTTGATAATTCAACCATAGAATGTAGTTTCACGTACTTGTGTCTATTTTGTAAATCATTTATAAAACCTGCATGTATTCTCATCCCAAAAATATTAGATTTTAAAAGTGGGACTATAACTCACTTTCACAGATTTTTACTTCGTCGGGAAGTAAGACTTGGCCACTGGTTGATTCACGAACCTATAACAATATATACATATATATCAAAGTATGTTCAAAATATATTTACAACACTTTTAATATATTTTGATGTTTTAAGTTTATTAAGTCAGCTGTCCTCGTTAGTAACCTACAACTAGTTGTCCACAGTTAGATGTACAGAAATAAATCGATAAATATTATCTTGAATCAATCCACGACCCAGTGTATACGTATCTCAGTATTGATCACAACTCAAACTATATATATTTTGGAATCAACCTCAACCCTGTATAGCTAACTCCAACATTCACATATAGAGTGTCTATGGTTGTTCCGAAATATATATAGATGTGTCGACATGATAGGTCGAAACATTGTATACGTGTCTATGGTATCTCAAGATTACATAATATATAATACAAGTTGATTAAGTTATGGTTGGAATAGATTTGTTACCAATTTTCACGTAGCTAAAATGAGAAAACTTATCCAATCTTGTTTTACCCATAACTTCTTCATTTTAAATCCGTTTTGAGTGAATCAAATTGCTATGGTTTCATATTGAACTCTATTTTATGAATCTAAACAAAAAAAGTATAGGTTTCTAGTCGGAAAAATATGTTACAAGTCGTTTTTGTAAAGGTAGTCATTTCAGTCGAAAGAACGACGTCTAGATGACCATTTTAGAAAACATACTTCCACTTTGAGTTTAACCATAATTTTTGGATATAGTTTCATGTTCATAATAAAAATCATTTTCTCAGAATAACAACTTTTAAATCAAAGTTTATCATAGTTTTTAATTAACTAACCCAAAACAGCCCGCGGTGTTACTACGACGGCGTAAATCCGGTTTTACGGTGTTTTTCGTGTTTCCAGGTTTTAAATCATTAAGTTAGCATATCATATAGATATAGAACATGTGTTTAGTTGATTTTAAAAGTCAAGTTAGAAGGATTAACTTTTGTTTGCGAACAAGTTTAGAATTAACTAAACTATGTTCTAGTGATTACAAGTTTAAACCTTCGAATAAGATAGCTTTATATGTATGAATCGAATGATGTTATGAACATCATTACTACCTTAAGTTCCTTGGATGAACCTACTGGAAAAGATAAAAATGGATCTAGCTTCAATGGATCCTTGGATGGTTCAAAGTTCTTGAAGCAAAATCATGACACGAAAACAAGTTCAAGTAAGATCATCACTTGAAATAAGATTGTTATAGTTATAGAAATTGAACCAAAGTTTGAATATGATTATTACCTTGTATTAGAATGATAACCTACTGTAAGAAACAAAGATTTCTTGAGGTTGGATGATCACCTTACAAGATTGGAAGTGAGCTAGCAAACTTGAAAGTATTCTTGATTTTATGAAACTAGAACTTTTGGAATTTATGAAGAACACTTAGAACTTGAAGATAGAACTTGAGAGAGTTCAATTAGATGAAGAAAATTGAAGAATGAAAGTGTTTGTAGGTGTTTTTGGTCGTTGGTGTATGGATTAGATATAAAGGATATGTAATTTTGTTTTCATGTAAATAAGTCATGAATGATTACTCATATTTTTGTAATCTTATGAGATATTTCATGCTAGTTGCCAAATGATGGTTCCCACATGTGTTAGGTGACTCACATGGGCTGCTAAGAGCTGATCATTGGAGTGTATATACCAATAGTACATACATCTAAAAGCTGTGTATTGTACGAGTACGAATACGGGTGCATACGAGTAGAATTGTTGATGAAACTGAACGAGAATGTAATTGTAAGCATTTTTGTTAAGTAGAAGTATTTTGATAAGTGTATTGAAGTCTTTCAAAAGTGTATAAATACATATTAAAACACTACATGTATATACATTTTAACTGAGTCGTTAAGTCATCGTTAGTCGTTACATGTAAGTGTTGTTTTGAAACCTTTAGGTTAACGATCTTGTTAAATGTTGTTAACCCAATGTTTATAATATCAAAAGAGATTTTAAATTATTATATTATCATGATATTATGATGTACGAATATCTCTTAATATGATATATATACATTAAATGTCGTTACAACGATAAACGTTACATATATGTCTCGTTTCAAAATCATTAAGTTAGTAGTCTTGTTTTTACATATGTAGTTCATTGTTAATATAATTAATGATATGTTTACTTATCATAATATCATGTTAACTATATATATAACCATATATATGTCATCATATAGTTTTTTTTACAAGTTTTAACGTTCGTGAATCACTGGTCAACTTGGGTGGTCAATTGTCTATATGAAACCTATTTCAATTAATCAAGTCTTAACAAGTTTGATTGCTTAACATGTTGGAAACATTTAATCATGTAAACATCAATCTCAATTAATATATATAAACATGGAAAAGTTCGGGTCACTACAGTTTATATCATTAAATTAGTTGCTAGGTATCTCCATTATTGTTACCTATTACTGAATTACTAATATACCTTCAAATATGTATGTGTATATTTTTTTGTATATAAATTTTTAATGAACATTAGTGGATGAAAATGTGGCTAATTAATTGTGTTATTGAGGTGCATCTGATCTCAGTTTAGTTAAGTTAAAGTTAATAAGACTTGTTGCAAGTACTACCTCTTTTTTTCTTTACATTATATAGTTCTAATCTACAAGTGTTTGCATTTTAGTGTTTGAATTTGGTGTTCGTTGGAATTTACTGTGTTAATATCAGTATTTCTCCCCTTTTAAAATCTGAGTAAGTGAAATAATAGGTAGGAAATATGTGATTTGAAGAATTTGAGTAAATGAAGTAACAAAGAACTAGTGAAGTGATTTGGGTTGATTTTTTAAAAATAATTTGGTTTCTTGTCTTGATTTTGAGCAAGTGAATTTGGGTTTGTTATTTAATTTTGTTTTAATGTTTTAAGTCAGTGAAGTGAATCTGGGTTTGAAATTTTAAGGAGAAGATGAAGTTTGCAGATGAAATGGGTGGGAAAGGGTACAAAGGATATAACATGTGGTACATGTCTTCTTTCATGGAAAACTAAAAAGGAGACTAAATGACGGAATTACCCTCACATGTTTGGCACATGACTTCAGCTTAACGGAAAAAGAGACGGCAACTATACGGAAGGACGACGAGCGTTATTTTTTTAAAGTAAAGGGACGACCCCAGCAAAAAAAAAACTTTAAGGACGACGCCAGTGATTTTGGTATAAGTTTAAGGACGACTTGAGTAATTTTGTCTTTCGTTAATGATTGGTAAAAGATAGTTAGGCCCTAAAAAGAGTTCAACCATAAAGGAACACCATGGCCAAGTCTAGATAACTTCCATGAACACGTCCGGTTATCCTAACGGTCCAATCTTTTATGCGTCTAAACAAACAGTTCCTTAATTAACTAAGAATCCCTCAAGCGGGGTGCAATGCTTGAGACCGCGTTATGGTGCAGTGTACTGGTCAACACTGACCGTGTTCCATGGCCTTACTTAGCAGAGGTACAGCTTACAATAACCGCTGTGCTTCAGCGTGCACGTACGAAGTTTATATGCTTTGTGACTACACCAGCATGGTCTAGGACCGACAATGTACTAGGGGTCTAGTCAGATGTTTCACTATGAAAGAGTCCTCACTCGAAATCCAAAGTTTGATAGACTTACTACAACCGGTGTGCCTCAGTCGATCTTACGTTGTATCCGAGAGACTTCTCTTACCAAGGGGTGACACAGATAGTGTACTCTGAATCGGGGTTCGCGACTTCCCAATAACAGAGCCTATAACTACGTTCTATTAGTTGGAAAAGCGATTGAGTTTAAAGCATAATCGGAAAGCATTTCGACAACATACACAAGCCATAATATTATTTCGGCATTATAACTGCTTACATCATAGCATACACTAAAGATAACTACTCGCTAATCATGGCAATAATATCAATAAACATTATATAAGATAAGGGATAGAAGTATCAGTAGATTAAACGAGTTCTGAATACAAAAGTGACAACTTCAAGACTCCAGACCGCTCCTAATACAATCTTCGGCGTTCTTCTCCGGGTACTAGGTTTTCCGCACGGAGTCGAAGGCCTTGAGAGTATGACTAATATTGTACAAGAGAGAGAAAGAAGTGAATTGAAGTGTGTGTTGAAATGAATGAACAAAGCTCTTTAAATAGACATGGAAAACTGCCAGATACGGCTGGCAAGCCGTACGGCAAGCCGTACGGCAAGCCGTATCTGGCAAGCCGTATACGGGTTGGCAGGCCGCTTGGTGGCACGTATCTGGCAAGGCATACCCATACGGTAAGCCGTATGGAAAGCCGTACTCGGTGCCTGGTCAGCCTTTGTTCCTTGATCGTAACTTGATTTCTTGACTTTCACCATTTTCGCTCTAGAATCTTCGTTTTAGCTCCGATTCTCTTGATTCTTTTTGCACCGTCTTCGTATTTACTTGTTCTTCAATTTTAACCAACGAAGTAGGTATTTTTCCGACAAAGTTTGGATCTTCCTTGTTTTTGGGCCTCAATACCGGGGTGAAAACGTGACTTTTTAGTTGATATCAAATATCCCACACTTAGACTTTGCTTGTCCTCAAGCAAAGTCTCATTTAAAAACCTTTTCGGCGTTTCTTTCCTAATAGCCTAAGCGGTTTTCTTTTATTATAAGAGCAAAAAGATAAGGTGAGTCATCTATGTTAGGATTGAAATTATCTCTGCAAGCATGCGAGGAGGTTACATGACATAGGCTAGCTTTCACGGGTCACTCAAATCACTCAAGTGTTTAGGGTTCCCTTTGGGTCTAAGAAATGAAGTTCACTCATAGCCAGTCATGCTACACCCATCGTCATAGGCTTGATAAAGACTCAAATCCTTGCTGCTAACGCGAAAACGGTAATAATCTCAGCTTTATAGGCCATTTGTCAATGATGGAGAGGGAATTTGGAGTGGTGGTGAAGTTGTTTTTGAGGGGTGATATAAAAAGGTAATATAGTCTTTAAGACTTTATTCGGATAGATAGGAGTGCTGAAGTATTTTAGAAGCACTTTCGAACTTTTCTTCATTTGATAATCATTTTCGGTCGAGTTCTTCTTCGGCGTTTCTCTTTCTTAGTTCTGCTCCTTTTCTCAGAACTTTATGAATTTTTTTTTTAGATTACTCTTCTCGAGAAACTTTTTGCCGGTAAACTTTTTCAAGACCTTTGCCATGATACTTGAGAGGTTTATAACATTGGATTTCCGAAAGGAATCTCATTTTTTGGGTTTTCTGGATAAACAATAAAGGTGATGTGGATGTGGTGGTGGAGTAGAAGTAATGGAGGTGCGGAAGGTTTATGTTCGACAAATGGGAAGCTATTTTGATTATAACCGAGTCACGCTTCGCTGCTTGGGGATGTAGATCTAGAGCAAGTTCTGATTCTGAGCACAGACATCGGCACTCTCAACGGAAAATAGTGAAGCATTAAAGATGAATGCTGGTCTTATTTGGGGTGCCTCACCATAATCAATTTAGGTCAATAATGCCTTAGTCATGCAATGCTCTATTAGAGATTTCAATCTAACAAGAATTCCACCCTACTTCAGCCTTATTTTTATTGACAAACGTTTAGGTTTTCAAAAATACTTTTTCGAAAAAGGGGTAAAATTTTGAAATTTGGCTTAAGGACTTGGAATCTTTGTAATGGTTTATTATGATATAGCATAAAAAGATACCAACATCCCACACTTAGACGAACATTGTCCTCAATGTTCCTAGTGTATCCCACACTTAGGAGTTTAGTTGAAGATTTGGGAGTATTTGTCTAGTGTTTTGATTGGCTGGTTTCCTTGCTTCTTTATCGGCTCATTTGTCATCCTTTATTCTTCTACTCTACTTTATTGCACGGGTCTCCTCCCGAGAAGCGCTTTTGTTTAAGGTCGTTGGCTCGACCGTAGTGATGCTTCAAAAAGCAAACATTCCTCGCTGGTGGTAGTAATCTTGGTCTTCTCTGGGGAATGTGAGTCTTGGTGGATAAATCCTGAGAAAGTGTCGGACCAAAAGTGGTAACAGATCCGGTACTTCTCTTGAAGATCTTCTGAAAGATAAGTAGTGCGCAGTTTCTGCTCTTGATAAGTCCTGAAGTCCGATGAGAATATGATCCACAGCTCTGCTGGTTGACCCATGGATGTCAATCACGGTAGCAGTGCTGGTGTTGATGATTTCTCTGACGGGATGCTCATTTCTGAGGTCCTCAAACAATGTAAGAAACTGTATCTTTAGAATTTCGAAGTCTTTGGAACGGTGATCTCCACAGTAAGAGTCGGTAGCTTTGCGCAGATCAGTTAAGAGACGAAGCTGAAAGGAAGTGAACAGCAATCCTGATCCGAGTATCAATTTCACCGTCTTTGAGTATATCTCCCGACATCCAGCTTTGAATATGAAACTAGGATCGGTGGATTCGTGGAAGATACGTGATAGCTGCTTCGTAACATAGGTGGCAATGTTGACTCGGTCTGGTTCAAGATGAGAGAACGGATTGTTTCGCCTTGCTTCCTCCATAACAGCGTCTTGTAACTCTTTGATAATCAAGCATGGTGATCAATTGTTACGTAAATCACTAGCCTGTCTGGTGTGCTTTCAAAGTTATCTCTATCCAAAAGAGCGAAAAAGCTGTGAATATCCTCGATCATCTGCAAGTCAGAGTGATAAGTCGGGCATCCGGTGGAAAGATCCATATGCTTCCGGATGAGAGTCAATAGTGCTCGTTCGTTCCGTGAGAATGGAAGTGCAGATCCGGCTAAGACATTGTAAACCTTAGAGTAAATGATCTTCTGATCTCGACAGAATCTTGTTTCGAGAATAGTGCGAACCACTGAATTATGCTCTCGCTGCCTTTCTTCGTAATAGATATGATCGTGAAGAGAATTGATAAAGTCTTAAATGCGCTCTTCTAGGATTTCAACATCATTGTCGTCTCTTTGGATATAGAGGCGGTGCTCTTCTCTGATAGCCGTGATTCGTTCTGATAAGCGTAGAGAAAAATCAATGGTTGACTTTCGGATGGCTTCGAGAATGTCTTCAAAATCATCAGTATCATTGATGAAGGTGATCATGTCTGCATGTGTGGATATAACTGGAATTCGATCTGAGGAAGAGTCCGGCTCCCCTTGATCTTCTTCGGTTGGAGAGTGCGAGTTATTCAGAATGTCTTCATTATGCTCTTCCTCGTCATCATCGGTATCTTGCTCCTCTGAGGATGCGTCTGATGAACGGGTCTCTTTAGTATTCTGATTCTCCACTTTGATACTTGCAGGATCAATTTCTATGTCCCTAACCTCAGCCTTCACGGTCTTCTTCTTGAAGCGGATGATTAAACTGTGATCTGCCGTTTCAAGCTTCATTACTTCTTCATGACGTTCGGTGCTTGGAACGGGTAATGTCGCAGTTTCTTTTACGTCTTCCATTTTCTCTTCCTCTTCAGATTCCTCTTCTTCCTCTATTTCTTCGCTGGGATCCTCTTCTTCCATTTCTGGGTCGTCTACTGGCTGTGATTCGACACCCATCTCGATATCATCGGCTGGTGGTAATGACTCGTCATCGGAAGTGACCCGTCTAGTGGAAATAGCAAACATCTCTGCCTGTCCAGAAATATCGGTTGGTCGGTCAATTTTGAAGGTAACGCTTTCCCCATGTGATCGTAAGATCATGGTTTGATTGTACACATTAATGACAGTCCTAGCCGTATTCATAAAAGGTCTTCCTAACACTACTGGTGTGTGTAGGTCTTCCTTGATATCCATAACTACGAAATCCATAGGATACAAGAATTTGTCGACTTTTACCAAGACGTTCTCAACTATGCCCTTAGGATATCTAATTGTATGATCGGCAAGTTGGATTGTCATTTTGTTAGGTGACAAGTCTCCTAACTCTAATCTCTTGTAGAGAGAGTAGGGGATTAGGTTGATACTTGCTCCTAAATTTGCTAGTGCATGAAGGGTTCCAGATTGGTAGATTGAACACGAGAATACGAATCGGCCCGTATCTCCTAGCTTAGGTGGTAGGGAGTTTCTGAGTAATGCAGAGCATTCTTCACTCAGTGGAATTTTGTTAGAGTCTGGTATCCTCTCCTTGGTAGAAAGAAGCCTTCGGATGTATCTCTTCTGGTTGGGAACTTTGGACATGGTGTCCAGAAATCTTCCATCAAGTTTGAAAGAGTCAAGCTTGGATGGTTCTCCTTGTAACCTCCCAGGATAAGGTACGCGAGCTGGAGTTTCAGGAGTCAGCTTCTGAGTATACGTTGATTTGTTCTTGAGCCTAGCTGACCTTCTCCTTGGTTCTTCCTCTGGGATTACGGAATTCATTTGCTTTGCTTCTTCTATGTGGGGATTTTGGATAGTATTACTTGGCAATCTTGCCTGCTGTCGGGTTTCAAGGCATTGTGATAACTGTCCGAGCTGCGTTTCCAAACTTTTGAGCAGAGCCAATTGATTTCTCATTAGTATCTCCGTCTGATCTTGCCTGGCTGCAGTTCTTTAATTTAGCTGTTGTTGACCTTGAATGAACCGAGTTAATTGTTCATCAGCTCCGAGAGTGGGGTTAGCTGCTTTTGTAATCTGGGTGGTAGGGGAATTTTCCTCAACTGGGGGACCAGTGAGTGGAAGTGGTTGATCGTAGGTCAATTGAGATTGTTGGGCTGGATAAGGTGGATAGCGATATCGGAAAGGTTGGTTGCTTCGCTGAAATTGATTAACCCTTGGTGGTCCTTGATTGAATCCGGGATTTGGTGGACGAGCTGGGTATTGAACGAAACAGACTGAACCGTCAGGATTCTCGTACTCAACTTGATATTCTTCAGTGGGTTGCGGGTTGGTACAAATTACACAAGCATGGGCTTGGTTAACCTGCTGCGGTTGCGTCTTCAATTCTCCTAGCTGCTTAGCAAGAGATTCCATCTTGTCCGTGAGGGATTTGATGGCCTCCGTTTGATTGTTAAGTGCGGAGAGCGGGGCAGATGATGAAGTTGTTTCACCACTGTTCCAGTCATGATGATGCATCGTCATGTTCTCGAGCAATTCCCATGCTTCATCTGCGGTTTGATTCATCAGATTCCCTTGAGCTGTTGCATCGATCGTCGTCCTATGATTTACCGTAAGACCATTGTAGAAGGTACAGATTTGGGCTGACCGTTCTAACTGGTGATTAGGGCACTTCTTCAGCAGGGTTTTAAAACGCTCTCATGCAGTGTAAAGAGATTCATCATAACTTTGTTTGAAGTTAATAATGTCATTCTTTAGCTTGGTTTGTTTAGAAGGAGGGAAATATTTGGTTAGGAATTTAGTAGCCATCTCCGTCCATGACGTGATGGAATCTTTTTCCAGTCCTTCAAACCAAGTTTGAGCATGATGAGTGAGAGAATAGGGGAACAAGTATAGCCGGACTATATCTTGTCCTATCCCTGGCTGTTTATAGGAGTTCGAAAGAGATATGAATTTATCAAGGTAAGAATTAGGATCGTCATTCGGTAATCCATGAAAATGACAGCTATTTTGAATGAGCTGAATGATGTGATATTTTAACTCGAACGAGTGTCCTTGAATCTCCGGAAATCTGATTGGTCCTCCTCGACCTTCAATCGAGGGTTTGGTATTTTCTGCTAAAGTCACGCGTAACGCCATTTGGTTTCTGATTCGTGCTTCCTTGCGCGCTTTATAGATTATTGCGTCTGGATCAGGTACGAATAACAGCTGCCCTGGTCTAGATCGGGTTTGGGTCATACACTGGGTATGCCTTTTTGTTTTTAATTTTTCGCAAATAAACTAAATTATAATAAACTAAACTAATTAATCTAATTTAAGCTACTTCTAATTTAATCTAAGGCAATACTAATTTAATCTAAGGTAATCTACTGTTATCTAAGGTACTCTAATTGTCCTAAATCAATCTAAGGTATTCTAATTTAATTAATTAACTACCTACGGTGGAATATGTTTTTGGTTCTGGCTACTGATTCCCTGGTATTTCGGTAACAAAGCTTCGCTCAAACTATTCAACAAACCAAGTGGCCAGGCCGACAAAGGAGAGGCAGGATCCTTTTGGTCCCAATATAATTGGCGACTGTTCGAAAAATCCAATAACCAACGTCCGTGTATAATTGTCTTTCTTAGACACCACCCAAGAATCTCAGATATTTTGATAGAATCAGCGATTACCTTAAGAGACAGAAAATGATCCGAAAGACCAATTTTAATTACCTTAAATATTTTCATACATCAAAGTTGAGCTATAACATGTCAAAGTCAAAGATTAAAGCCGTTTGACCGAAAAATATTCATTTTGTTCAAAACGTACAAAATAAGGAAAATCAAAGATTAGGCTACATTTTCACGAGCAAATCATTGATTTCATCATTTGAACTAGTTCTAAGGTAATCCTAAGTTTTAAAAACGTTTTAACTATAGGAAAAACCGAAGTCCTAATAACGTGTAGTTTGAACAAAAATTCAAAATCAAGCAAACTAGCCTACTTTGTTCCAAATTCAGATTCTAAGCAATCCTAATGAATCACTAAGCCTAACAAAGCTAGCAAAACATCAAATTTCCACGAATTCCACACAATTTTCACCTTAAAACCTCAAGTGACGAGTCGTGAGCCAAAAACTATCCAAATTGCCTCAATCTAGCCTAAAAACTAACACAAAGCAATCACATTATCTTTCTAAGCACAAAGGAATCCAAAATTGAGTCAAAAATCAAGTTTTTCCTAAAAAGTCAAAAATTGATATTTAGAGAAAAATCGAATTTTCATCAAGAAAGAGTACCTTTCGTTCGAAATTGACGCAAGAATCGAGTTTAGGAGGCCTGAGAGAGTAAGATTCGAGCTTTGATTCGTCAAAAATGGTTGCAAAATGAAGGATTGGTGGATGGTGGTGGTGCGACGGGTTTAGGGAGCAGGAGGAAGAAGAGAGTTCAAAAAAAAATGAAGGGGAAAGGAGAAAGAAAGAGAAGGAAAAGAGAAAGAAAAAGGCCCGTGTGGCACGCGGGCTTATTTCCCCGACCCGACTCGCACAATTTTTAAGTTTTTATCATTTTAAAAATTAAAGGGTTTTAAGAAAAGATAAATAAAATAAAACCTCGGATTTTAATCCGGTTATTTTTATATTATTTTTGCGTTTTTGTATTTTCTGAGACAAAAAGTAAAATAAATAAAAGAAAAATAAAAAAGGAAGTAACTAAAACAAAAATTAAAATATTTTACTATTATTAAAATTTCAAATTACACAGGTTCCACAACTAAATTCCAGAAATGACGCGGAAAGAAAGACAAGTTTAAAGCTTCTTTGACCATCCAGAGTAGATCCGCGGAGTGTATTGAAAATACTTCGAAATCACTTAACATCTTACACTCGCGTTTCTGTAAATCTCCGATATCGTCCATAAGTTTTACCAATGCCCTTTTAACTTTTTTAGTATTCGAAATTCCGTCTCGTGGCCCAGTATCTCTATAATTTAGTTCAAAAAGAAGTTTTGCCACTGTGTCTTGGAATAAAAGATCTTCCACGCAGTCAGGATCACCGATAGTAAATTTAAAGTTTGAAGATATTTCTCGAATGATCTTCCTTTGCGGGTTTGTAAATGGAAATTTTGACATAGTGAGGATTTGCACGAGTTCTGAATATACTTCCTTTCTTTTTGCGAAGAAATTCTGATGTATTATTTCGTCCGGAAAAACTTCAATTAATCTTTTGATAAGAAATGAGGCTGGATCAAAGTAAAAGAAATCTCGATTTCCGTAGGTTGAAACAGGGTTAGGTATCTTGCTTTCGCTCCAAAATTCTAATTCAGAGATCACTGCCGAGACGTAACGGTTGATGTGGATTGGAGAAATTTCCTTATTGGTGAAGTGAGGGAGAAAAGCGACGAATGACTCTAAATCGAATTTGAAATTTATTTCTGCATCCCGATACTTGACGAAAAGGTCATCCCCACATTCTTTTAACAGTTTGTGAAGAGAACGAGTCTGAGAACGCAGCTCTTTTAACAAATTGAGTTGAAATGTTGAAAATGGAAAGTCTGAGGAATAGAGGTGCCTAACGAATTCTCTATAGACGTCTAACCTTCTACTAGGATTTAACAGGCTTCCAATAAACGGAGCTTTTGTTTTATCAGGGTTTCGTATCTTTTTAGGATCAAATTCGAACAAGTCTGGATAGTTGAAAATAGTTGGATATTCTTCCCTTATCTCATCTTCCATTATCAGAAGTTCGTTAAGACTGAGCCTCCCTTTTGGATCTTGAAGAGGGTCGAATCCTGGTGAATTTGAGTAAAACTTATCCAAAAGCAATGAAATCTCAGAGTCAGATGAAATTATCCGGCTCCTTGGGCTACAAGAATCAAGAACTAAGTCTTGATGAGACTCATCAGGGTTTAGATTTGTTTTTGGTTTAAAAAGAAAAACTTCGCCGGTTTCCGAAGTCGTGGGAGAGCAACTGCCATTCTCACTTTCGGT
The DNA here is from genome assembly GCF_046630445.1 of Rutidosis leptorrhynchoides. NCBI lineage: Eukaryota > Viridiplantae > Streptophyta > Magnoliopsida > Asterales > Asteraceae > Rutidosis > Rutidosis leptorrhynchoides. Next base: position 64,280,868 of record NC_092336.1, on the reverse strand, counting down.
TAAGTTTGAACTGGAAACTACAGAAAGAAAAACACAAGAAAGATATTAATTATGGTTTTTATAATTGAAAAGGGTTTACTATAGTGGCGACTTTAAATCCTATACCGACAAACTCTCTGTTTGTTAAGCATGTGTGATTCTTGTCAATCTATCTTCGAAACAAGTGGCCAGGCAGACAACCGGAGAGGCAGGATCCTTTTGGTTCCAATATAATTGGAGACTGTTCGGAAAATCCAATAACCAACGTCCGTGTATAATTGTCTTTCTTAGACACCACCCAAGAATCTCAGATATTTTGATAGAATCAGCGATTACCTTAACAGACAGAAAATAAGTCCCCGGCAGCGGCGCCAAAAACTTACCTACCCCGTGATATGGCCGAAACGGACGGTTTTATTTTCGCGGTGTCGTTAGGCCGTGGCACATCAGAATCAGCTATCATAGGGGTGAGTAGTGGTTGTTTTTTTATTTATATTTAGCTGGGGTTCCAAGCTATAATTCACCTACTTGTCTTCCTTTTTAACGAGTAAGTGGTAAATATAACTCAGGTACGTATTTTTGTATGTTTGCTCAGTAACGTGGGACAAAAGTGCCTATACAGTTAACCCTAGTGACAAGAGGTGATAGGTTATGGTTAACTAAGTAAGATAAAATAGTAACTAGACAGAAAAAGTAAAGATAGGTATGATGAATAGAATTCTGAAGGGGAATTATCGCAAGAGTTTAACTTCCTAGGATAAACACTAAACCTCAATCAACTGGGCTATGAACCTAACTGATTTGTCACTAAGAGTTTAGGCTTTGAAGATTCTGGCTAAGACAGGTAATCCCTACTCCCAACGTTAACCTGAAAGGTTTAACGACCTTATAGATAGAATCCTAGGTACATGAACAAAGTGGTTTACCCTATAAAGGACCGTCTCAGCTTTTCTTAATCCTAGTTGGTCTAACTAAAGCAATATCTTACCACTAGATTATTTTGCTATGCCTCAACATTAACAGATGTGCAATCTTAGATATCCTAAGGTACTGCTAATTGGGATAGAAGTCTCTCCTTTGCGATCACTTATTCAACCCCGGATCATCTTACAGCATCTCAAGAACACTGCTTCTGACGCGAATCAAGCTTCTGAGTAAGCTAATGTTCACTGAACTCTTTATTGCTAACTCTAATCACAACCTAAATGGGCAGCTCTTCTATGACGAACAAATACTTATTCGTACGTAGGTACTATATCCCTATTGTGACGTTAAGCACACATAACTACTTACCAGGTATCCTAGGGTTGATTAGGTCCTAATACTAGGTTATAGCCACGTGAATAAGCGGAAAGGGTGATCCGTAAATTAAACTTCTAAACCGTCAAGGTTTCAGCATAACAACATAACAAGTTTCAGATAAAATATTCAACATATGATAAACAATTGTAACAGATAGATAATCATGCAAGATGAAAGCAACTCAAGATAATAACTTTATTAAATTAAGGAAAGCGTTCACCATTTACAGACGAGATCTGAACCATTACAAGTGCTGACAACCTCTAGCCCGCTCCTAGTACAATCTTCGGCGTTCGCCTCCGGGTACTTAATTTCCCGCTCGGAGGTGAGAAGGCCTTGAAAGCTCTAGTGAGAGAAAGTGTATTGTAGTGAGAGAGTGAAGAGAGGTGTGTGTTGAAATGAGTGAACAAAGCCCTTTAAATAGACATTGAAATTCTGCCGGATACAGCTGGCAAGCCGTACGACAAGCCGTATGGCAAGCCGTATTTGGCAGGCCGTATCCGGGTTGGAAACAGGCATGGTGGCCCATATTTGGCAAGCCGTACCCATACGGAAAGCCGTATGGCAAGCCGTATTTGGTCTGGTCAGCCTTTTGTTCCTTGGATCGTAACTTGATTTCTTGACTTTCACTGTTTTCGCTCTAGAATCTTCGTTTTAGCTCCGATTCTCTTGATTCTTTTTGCATCGTCTTCGTAATTACTTTGCCTACAAGTTTAACCGAAAAACGATTATTTTTCCGACAAAGCGTTAAACTTTATGCTTTTTGGGACTCAATATCGGGGGTAAAAACGTGACTTTTTAGCCGATATCAAACCTCAGTTTCAGGAACTACGTCATTAAGCAATTTAATACCTATCTCTTTTAACAAGTAATCAAAGCATGGTTTATCAAAAGCTTTAGTGAAGAGATCAGCCCTTTGGGTTGTAGTGTATATCTGCACTACATCTATCAACTTTTTCTCATAGCAATCTCTAATGAAATGGTATTTAATCCCTATATGTTTCGTTTTAGAATGATTTATGGGATTTTTAGTGACAGCTATGGCAGCAATATTATCAACATAAATAGGAGTATTAGAAATTTGCAAACCGTAGTCACGTAGTTTTTGTTGAATCCAAATAACCTGTGATGTACAGCTGGCCGCGATAATATATTCTTATTCACAAGTGGACTGAGCCACTGCTGTCTGCTTCTTACACTGCCAGGTAACTAGTTTGCTACCAAGAAATTGACAACCCCCTGATGTTGACTTAAAAGCTTTCTTACAACCTCCATAGTCAGAGTCACTATAAGCTGTGAGATCAAAACCATCCTCACACGGATACCATAACCCTAAGCTCGGTGTATCTTTCAGATACCTCAGAATCTTCTTAACCATGAACATATGATGAACATTAGGATTCGCCTGATAACGAGCACACATGAAAACTGCAAACATAATATCTGGTCGAGAAGCTGTAAGATACATTAGAGAACCTAAGATTGTCCTGTATAAAGTAGGATCAACTTTAGCACCCTCACAATCAGGTGAGATCCCATGATTAACTGACAACGAAGTCTTTGCTGGTCTTTCTGTCTCCATTTAAAATCGCTTCAGGATATCGAAGACCATAGGGCACACAACCATGTGGTGGATTGACTAGTTTCCAAACCTTTAAATGTTTAAACTGTAACAACTCCTCATGAATTGCACTTACCCACTCATCATACTTCAATGCCTCATAGGCATCTTTAGGCTCAATTTGACACACATAACATGAGTGAGCATGCACAAAAACTCTTCATGTCTTATTCAACGGGGAATAGAAAGTTGTCACCATATTCGCACTTTCTTTCTGAACATCTTCTGCTGCTGTTGAACTTTCACTTACCACAGGAACCTATGATGTTGTTGGAGCTTCAGATGTAGATGCCTCATTAGTCGTAGTTTAGGGAATATTAATATGAGGAATTCCCCGTGTATCCACGTAATAATCATCTAGCCGTTTAGGAGGCAAATAAAACGATTGGATCTACGTACACCTCCTGCTTCAGTTGGCTGTTCAGGCACTGTTACAGTTGGTAGTTGATTATAAAGAGGATTAAGATGGTCCTCTGTCAATCGTATTCGTTCAACTTCTTCCTCTTCTTCAAGCTCACTGTCTTCATCAGTATCAACTACCTCGTCCACATTTGACTCAATATTACTCCTAACACTCTGCGGACTCGGTTGCAAGCTAGAAACCGGATTCTGAACCTGCGTTGGAATATAGATGACATTCTCAGTAGAATTTTGTGAGTGGAACAACATCTGAGTTAATATTTCTTCATCGGTAACATCTGGTGGAAGATTGAAAGAATCAAATAACTTGTCATACTCAAACTGCCATGCGAACCCTTTACTAACACGAGGCGGAGCATTGCGTTGGATATCAACCTCATAACGTTCTTCCACACATCTAGACTCAGTGTTATAGACTCTTTTGTTCGGATTCCCATATCCCATGAAGATACCAGAGACAACCTTTGAATTAAATTTCCCTCCAGCATCTCGTACCAGAATAGTACAAGGAGCACCAAAAGGTTCGAAATGTCTAATATTAGGCTTTCTCTTATGCAACAGTTCATAACACGTTTTACCATGTCTCTTCACCACTAGAACTCTGTTCATCACATAGCACGTTGTACTCACTGCTTCTCCCCAGAAAACGATTGGTAAACATGAATCAGCTAGCATAGTTCTTGCGGTTTCAATTAAAGTCCTATTCTTTCTTTCAGCAACACCATTTGACTGTGGTGTATAAGCAGGACTGAACTGTTGTTGTATCCCTTTCTCATTACAAAACAGCAGCATCTGATTGTTCTTGAATTTCATATCATTGTCAGTACGAATTTTTTTTAACCTTCAACTTATACAAAGTTTCGAGCTTTAGAATCAACACTTTAATATGTTCGAAAGTATCTGACTTGTGTTTCAGCATCACAACCCACGAGAAACGGGAGTACTCATCTGTAACTACCAAACAATAACTCTCCAGTGAGAGTTTTACAGTTAAATGGACCAAAGAGATCCATGTGCAACAACTCCAATGGAATATTAACTGAATGATGCTTTTTGGTAGTATGTGATTTCTTAGACTGTTTTTCCTGTTTACACGGAAGACAACCTTCAGGAATATGAAAACTCTTAACATTCACACCATCAATTAATCCATTGTGGACTAGATTATTCATCTTCCTTATACTCAGATGACCCATGCGCCTGTGCCAAATAATCGACTCCTGTTCAGTAGCCTTAGAAACGAAGGCCTGATGGCCTGTTGCTGCTTTAACATGAGCCTTACGCATATCAAGAATATAGAGATCCTTGCACCTTGGAGCAGTCATCAGAATCATGTCTTCCGGAATTACAAACTCTTTTCTCAAAATATAACAATAATTTTCATCAAACGCAACAGTATACTTTTTGTCAGCAACTTGTGAAACTGAAAGCAGATTGTTCGACATCTGCTCCACATAATTGAATTTATCAAAGCTGACGTTCTCATTTGCTATAACACCCTACGCAGTAATAAATCCTCCTTCACTGCCTGCAAAATAAACTGGTCCTCCATCCACTGTTTTCACATTTGAAAGCAAGGACAGGTTTCTGTCATGTGCCTGGACGCCCCACTATCAACAATCCAAGTACTGCATCGTGGATTGTAGGTGACCTGCACATTAAAATAAGAGGATTAGTTAGAAAGGGAAACCCATGCCCTAATGGCAGTGGGTTTCCCGTCAATGCCAACCACTGGCAATTTCACCCATTGCCCCTTAGATCCAGAAGGACCTTCAGAACCTTGAACACCCCGAGCATCTGATTTTCATTTCAAAACCGTATTTTTCGGTAATGGTTTCCTGTAGTAATCATTAGTTTGAAAAACTTTTGTTTCATTTGTTTCACAAATGTAGATTTATACACTGGTGAAGGTGATCTTCTGTTGAAAGAACGATTTGCACTAAGATCAACCTTCCTACGGGGTGTCTGTCGAATGGGTCTACAATTTACAGCCCTGTGTCCCAACATCCCACAATTGAAACAGTTAACATTATCAAAATCATGAGTATTAAACAATTTGCGTCTAATAGGTGAAAATTGTCTCCTCGGTGGTTCAGCATGTTGTCTAGTCTTAGTAGGTGACGATACTTGTTGCCTAACAGTCTCTCGACGACTAGGCGGAACATACTTAGACACATTACCAGAATTAAAACTCTCACCTTTTGGTGGTAGTTCTACTTTAGGATCATTTACCTGCGATTTCACTGCACTGCTTTCTTTAACAAATTTAATAGGAGTGGACAAAGTAGTCTTCCTTCCAACTTGTTTTGTCTTTTCCACACTCTTTGTCGGAGTCTTATGACTCTCACCTCTATTACTATTGTTCTTAGGATTCTTGAGGATTGTCACTGGCTTAGTCACTAGCACAAAAGGTTTGTTGTCTTTCTCGGTGTCGACATCAGTTTCAGACTCCGTCTCATAGACAACCTCTAAGGGTTTCTTACTCTCAACAACCTTACTAGTACTCTTAACAAATGTCTCCTCAGACTTACCATAAGCTTGTTCTACAACCGGACCCTTACTTTTCTCAACTGGTTTGTTAACATATTCATTCATCAGAGGTGGGGCAACCTGATCATAGCCTAAGCCCTGCTTGTTAGGATGAATAAAGGTTTGAGTTACATATGACATTCTCTGCCAATTATCAATCCTAGCTTTTTCAGACTCATATTTCAACTTAAATGAATCCTTTTCTACCTTAAGAGTTTCTATCTGTCCCAAATACATGGTAATCACTTTTTCATCATCTATAATAGTGGCTTTTAAGTGACCTACCTAATTTTCTAAAGACTTAATTACATCAACATAGTCTTTCTGTTTATTAAGGTAGAAAAGTGCATCATCATAGTTCTTTTAATTAGTCTGATTCTCTAAAATTAGGCTATTAAGTTCAATTCTAAGCTTAGGGCAGGTTTCATACGTAACAGGTATCTCATTAAGCTTAGAAATAACACATTCAAGTCTCTCAATCTCCTTTTCATAATCAATGCATTTAGAACAATTATAAACTGAGTCATTACATACCTTATCATTACCGGACGTGTTAGCCATGAATGCATAGTCATTTCTTCCAACCTGAGAATCTGCATCTGATACCGATTCAGACTCTGAGCTCGTACTATCCGAGTAATCAGCCTCATAACCTCCTTTGCCCTCACCTTTATCAGAACTATCTGAACTCTGAACCGTAACTATGTTCTCATCACCACTCTTAAAATCACTGTTTAGCAAGTGCTCCAACTCTTTCCTGAACCAAGTACCAACATGACAACTCATTCCTGAAGATTCATCATCATCAGACGAATCAGTAGTAAACTCAAGATCTGATAAGTCCTTAGCTTTGCGAAACTTATCATACAGCTGATCTTTAATTCTCTTCCTAAAACATAACTTCATAAGCTCTTCTGCCCTTTTCAACCTAGCATCACATTTGCACACATAGCACGTGCAATTCGGATTATCCTTACCTATACAACCCGCATTTCTCCTGACAATTCTTTCTTCTTCAATTTCAGCTTCATTTTTACCAACAAACACAACATTAGCTTTCTCTGCGTCTACCGAGATGGACTAATCACACACCTCATCTGCATATGTGGTAGTCAATGCCTTAGATTGACCAGAAGTCGAAGTTTCTTTCTCAAAAATCACATGTTGTGGAGTAACTGAAATGGTTGTATTGTGAAAAGGATTATGAAAACCAGGCTTGGTTGGTCTCGTACAAGTTTTCTTAAAGTGACTATATTCATCACAATTGTAGCACCTAACGTTTGACATATCGAAACCAAAATTCGAATCGCGATTTAAACTCAACGTTCTTTGCCCTGTTCTCTTCAAATACTTTCTAGCACGTCTCACAATACTACCCATACCGTAAAGTATATCCATCCTCTCAAGCTCGTCCTCATCAATTTGATCGTAGTCTTCATTTTCAAGATGACCATTAATTACTTGACCACTAATCATGTCGTTGTAAGAATTAACCACGATACCTGCCAATGCCATATCTTCCTGAATAGATTCGATAGACCTCTTCTTAATATTCTCAGTTTGAAACACTGGAGTCTGAGTCTGTTGAATCGGGGATGACTCAATCATCTTACTTGTAGAATTCTGAGCTTGTGATTTAGCATTAAAGTAACCGGACTTTGACGGTGGTGCAGACATTTGTGAAGCATTGGCTGTAATGTATGTTGTCTGTAATGGAGCATGAGTACCTGAAGTTGACCCAATAGTGGATGCAGCAGCTACGGAACCAAGTCTCTTTCTCTTTGCTTCTACCTGAATATCCTTCTCCATCAACTTAGACGTAAACGCTGTCAAGGTTAGAGTATGACCTGAAGCTATATACCTGTTCTGAATCTTCTCAATCTCATGGTCCCACTTTTCTGGAAGACCATCTTTCAATACCCTGATTGCCTTATCATCTGGTACCTCAATCCTATAATCTGCCATTTCAGCAACCAATAAACGATATCTCTCCAAAGTTTGTCCAAGAGATTCTGATGGAAGAGCTGCAAACACCCTTCATTCATCTTTCATAACCTTACCCTTAGTGGCACGATAAGTAGCTGTACCCTTTGTTGCAGATTGAAGTGCCAACCAAATATTATATGAAGTCTTGTTGCGATTTTTGAATTGTTAAAAAATCTCTTTTGACAAAGCTTGAGTTAGTTGAGCATAACATCTACACTCTAGATTTTACTGTTCACGCTCTGTAGGACTAAACTGTGTGGTTTCTTTGGGTTCACCATCACCTCCACTAGGCCACACATATTCATTCTCAATACATTCCCAAAGTCTATAATCAATACCATTTAGATAGATTACAAATCTGGTTTTCCAGTCCAAAAAATCTTTAAGGTTTTCGAGTCTAGGGACTTTATTCGTGGATCCAGATTCACTTTCATTAAGTAACAATTTTGTAGTCCTGGTGCAATTACTAATGCACTGCATTCGTTTATCACTTGTTCGTTTGTGTCAGACATTTTAATTAATTTATATTAATTGAATGCAGTCTTAAGATTCTGTCACAAAAGAGTATCGACCGAATGTAAGACAATCGGTCGGAGGTCGTTGACAATCGGTCGGAGGTCTTGGACTAACGGCCGATGGTGTAAACTTAGTAGCTAAGTCTAAGTATTATATGACCTTCGGTCGATGGAAGTTACTATCGATCGATGGTAGGAGACGATCGGCCTATGGACTAGAGACTTACGATTGATGGTAAAGACAAACGGTTCTATGATACGACAAACTGTCCTCCGGTTTTATATGAGACGATCGGTCGATTGAGTCTGACGAACGGTCGAAGGTCGAGACAAACGGTCGATGGTCAAAGACGATCGGCCGAGGGTTGTTCTTAACTATACTGGGCAGGAAATACTAGGGTTTTCGCTAAGAACTTCGATTTTGATCGATTTTGACGTTCTAAACGTAAACCAAACCGATAGAAACCTAGGAAACTCACTCAGAAACACAAATAAACACAAAAACACGATATTAAGACGTAAAAATATCAACTTTTAATCAAAAACCCGTTTTGACCAAAACCCTAATATCAAAAACTATGAATTCGATTTAAAAACGTTTAGATCAACAAGCCGAAGCTCTGATACCACTTTGTAGACGTACTAGGATCTTAGATCAAATGTAATAACTAGATTAGAGGCGGAAAACACTAAACTAGGATGAATCGAATACTAAGTTCACCTTGGGATCAATCTAACCAACTAAATGTTGATATAATCGATGCCTTAATGATTGTATTCGGTTGGGGTATGGTCTGGGACAATAGTAACAGCGAAATACGACGGCAAGAGGGTGTAGGGTGTGTAACCTAACAATTTTATCGGACACCCATATTTATATACCATCACAGTGACCATCGGCCGGTGGTCTCTGACCTACGATCGGTGGTGTTCGTCCCTCGACCGATGGTCTCTACCATCGGTCGATGTTCTGAGCTGCCAACCAAATAGATCGAACCATTTTATGTCATTACTTTTAATCAAACCAAACACAATGTATAAATGACAATATCCTTACACGATTAAAATATCAAACACAATACGAATAGAACATATTACAATGATAGAATTTGGGATTATGCACCAACAAGTTTCAATTATGATTCACCAAATTAAAGCTACAGCCAATTTGTAAGGTAGGTCCTTATCAGATCACAAAAGAAACAAGAAAATACATGCTGTGTAATTTGTCGTATGCTAAAGAGGGAAAAGAATTGTAAACAAAAAGAAATATTGGAATGAGAGTACACTTTTCATTAACAAATAAAGGAGGCTATATATAGCCAAGCTACAACAAAAAAGTAGGAACTAACACACTACTCTCTTAGCTACCTTTAGAACCGGTACAATCTTAAAACCAACGTGCATCTACCAATTCTTCCATGATTTTCGGTCAACAAAATACTACCATTTCAAACCATCTAACAAACCATTTATTTAATAAAACTAACACTAACACTTTATTATTTCAGTAACTAAAGTACTAACTTAAATATTAAACCCACAAACCAATTACTCCAACAATCACCCTCCTAATTGGTTTGTATTTTCATCAAAGGAGTGTCGGTTCTTCTTCAGGAATCAAGTTAACTTCTTTGTCGTTCCAATTTGTGCATTCATTTTTGAAGTGTCCATACTCTCCACACTCATAGAACCTAAAACCACTCTTGTCACCTCGACCCGAGCCTCTTCCTCGGCCTCGACCATAGCTCCTTCCACGCCCCCTTCCGCGTCCACTGCTTTCACCATACCTTTGTTCACTTGCCAACAAAAGTTTATTTTGTTCTTCATCTTTTTCTTCATGACCTTGAAATCTTTCTTCATAAGCTTTCACCCTTCCAACCGCCTCTTCAAATGGTATTTTAGCAAGGTCCAAATATTGTTCAATGGGAGCTACAATTGGCAAGTATTTCATTGGAACCGAATTGAGAAACTTTCTTACAATCACCTCCTCTTCAAGAGTAGAACCAAGACTTTTGAATTTAGCAACGATACTATTTATCTTGCCCGAAAAGTCATTGATTGATTCGTTGTCCTTCATTTTTAGCATCTGGAATTCGTTTCTCAACGTTTGCAACCTTGCCTTTTGAACCAATTCAGCCCCTACAAATCGAGTTTTGATTGATTCCCAATCTTTTTACATTCTTGTGTTTGGAAACTTGCAAAAGAACATCTTCCGGTAGGGTTTGATAAATTATACCTTTGGTAGTATAATTTTTCTTCTCATCAACTTCATCTTCGGTTATTGCATCCCAATGTCCATATGCCCTTAGCACGGTTTCGATCATAATAGACCATGTGGTGTAATTGGTCTCGGTTAATTTAGGACATTGAATTGGTACGGTTCCTTGCTCACGAACGGTTAGAGATCGGTCGTTTTCTGCCATTTCTTTTCAAGAATTGTTCCTTCGTGCGTCTTGTCTGCTGCTACTGCTATGATGTTATCTGCTACCTTTCTATTTTTTATATATATACTGCTTACTGTAATTGCTCGCTTCACTGCTACTATTCTCTGCTATTTAATGACTGCAAATCTGCTTCTTCTTCTTGTTACTGCCCGGACTGATTTCTGCTTCAAATGTTGACTGCTATTGACTGCAATTAACTGCTATTTTCTGCTGAAACTAACTGCTACGTAGATTTACTGCTGATATTAACTGTTAACATATCAGCCTTCTACTGCTTGTCTTTCTTCATGAAGCCTAAGCTCTAGATACCAAGTGTAAGGTAGGTCCTTATCAGATCACAAAAGAAACAAGAAAATACAGGCTGTGTAATTTGTTGTATGCTAAAGAGGGAAAAGAATTGTAAACAAAAAGAAATATTGGAATGAGAGTACACTTTTCATTAACAAATAAAGGAGGCTATATATAGCCAAGCTACAGCAAAAAAGTAGGAACTAACACACTACTCTCTTAGCTACCTTTAGAACCGGTACAATCTTTAAACCAACGTGCATCTACCAATTCTTCCATGATTTTCGGTCAACAAAATACTACCATTTCAAACCATCTAGCAAACCATTTATTTAATAAAACTAATACTAACACTTTATTATTTCAGTAACTAAAGTACTAACTTAAATATTAAACCTACAAACCAATTACTCCAACACAATTAACGTGTTCTTTCCAATCACATCCAAGAAAAATAAGTGTTTACAAAAACAGATCATCCGCACAATTCCAGCATTGATCAGCTTAATTATGAATCTTATTCATCACTGATTCTCATCAGTATTAGTTGCTTATTAATTGTCACCATTATTCTATACTAGAGCTAATAGTACGAAAATACAAATATATATATCTCATCCAATGTATTATAGCATTAGTAGCATTATTAATCATGCAATATAACCAACAATTGCAGGATCCCATTGTCCCATGTTGTACGAGCTACATGATGCCTTTGCAGCTTCATCCATAGCTTCCTTGCTAATATTATTGTTGCACGCGTCAGCAAACGTCTGTGTATGTTTCATACCATACTGAGTCAATGATCCACAATGCGTCTCAAACGTTCGCACCTTATTCATTCAAACGTTCATAAAGTTAAACCAAAAATCCAATATGAAGATATAACGAAGGAGAAATTAAGATTTAAGATCAAGTTATTTATCGTTTACCATGGTTTTAAGACAGTCCCAATTGTCCACAAGGGCCATTCCTTCGGTACGCTTAACTGCTTTTTCTCCTTGTAATAACTTGCCCCTGATTATATCGATACTACTATCCAAATGTGCCCTATGCGCCGTTATTTCCTTAATTTTCTTTAGTAATTCTTCTTTCTGTTGTGAATCTCCGGTTGATCTCTTGTACTTTAGAACAAAAAATTTACATCAATTTTTTTTTTTTTTTGGAATGGCATAAAAAAATAATAATTTTATTATACAAAGGATCAATAGATCCAAGTCTTTTGTAATAAAATACCATATGCCACATTGAATAAACATCTGCATCTCTTTGGTTGACAACACCCATTGACTCGAATGATTGGAACGGATTCGAGGTCCCGTTCCAAGTAAAAGAACCTTGATACACCGAAACGGTCTCGTTGCTGATACGCTGTGTGCCATATTGCATCACATGAGATCCCTCGTAAGTGTTGTTATTTAATGTCCTCGTCTTCACCTGCAGATAGTTTGTGATTTTGAGCCGTTTAAATAAAAGAACGAAGAATTATTTAAAAGATGGAGATCCTTGATTCAAACCTTCAAGTATTGCTGTTCCAATGTTTCAGTGTTTAAATCTTCAGCATCACTAAGAGAATAAAGTTACAAAAAAATACAGTCAGCGATCGTAGCTATCCGAAGACTTAATTTCATGAAGCCAATATAATGTCTGTCCTTAAAAATAAAATGTACTCCCGTTGTCCCAAATTAACTGTTGCATTTTGATGATGGGCGGTACCCATCGAGCCTAGTAGTTGGGCTTGGTCCATGGGCCGCTATTAAGTCTTCCTCCAAACCCTAATTCCCTCTTATAAATAGAGGGGACATCCATCAATTAGGGACACATTCTATGCTAGGGTTTTTACCTACCACTCTCGGTAGGGTTTTCCCCTTTGCCGCCAATCGGCGCCGTCCATTGGCCGGCGGTCGGCCGTTAGCCACCCTCCCGAGATCATCATCTCGGCTAGGGTTATCACGGTAACCGGACCGGAGGTTAACGTCGTTGAATCTAATAAAACCCCCTCTAATGCTCTCATGCATGTTCTTAGCCCTAGACGGAAATATACATGATCAAGTGGTGCTTTCATTGAGAGTCGAACAAAGACTCTAACGTTCGTATCATCGGATCCGGTTGTAAGCTTTCTTTTTTTTTTTTTTTTTTTTATTGATGTTCTTTTTTTATATATATATATGTCGGATCTCACAATCACTTATACAATAACACGGAGTACTTTTGTCATTACGTGTAGTGGCTTGTCACAGTTGTGTTGTTTGAAATCTTTGAGATGCATTCATACGATAATTGGTTGTAGATTTTAGCGACTTAATAACCAAATATTTGTGAAATTGGAATTGATCTTGAGGGATAAATGCAATTTATTCTTAGAATAAACCTCACTGTATATACCCCTATTAAAGGGAGAGATATAAGCTTTTTGACGTGCTCTTCATTCATTATAGATTAACCATTATTTATGAAATTTCAATTGAGGTTTGAAGCTTAACCCGTGAGGCTTATTTTGCGAGGTTTTTTCTTTCTTTTCACGAGGACTTAATCAGCCTTTGTCGCTGTCGTGCCTCGCTTGTGCATCGCACAGTTATGCGGCAGGCCTCACAGCTAATTTGTGCAGTCCTTTGCGCACTTTACGCAGCTCTTTGAGCATCCATTCGCACGGTTATTCGGACGGTACTCTGTGCAGTGCTTTCCAGTCTTTCGCGCCCCCATTTGTGGTTCTTTGCGCGCTCTCGTACAGCCTTTTGCTCGCCTCTGTGCGCGGCCTTACGCAGCCTGATTACATCCCTTTGTGTGGCCTTTGCGTAGATTTTGCGTGGGTTTGAGCACCTTTGTGGGTCCCTTTGCGAAGCCTGGTTGTAGTCATGGGTGGGATCTATTATCGCCTTGAAAACACAAGCCTTTGCGCAGTTTTGAGGCTAATTTACAGCAGCCTTTGCGCAGTCTCGCAGACTGATTTACACCACATTTCGCAACTTAATTGCAGCAGCCTTTGGGGCTGATTTGCAGCAGTCTTCATTGTGATATGCGGCAGCCTTCGCGACGTTTTGCTGGAACCATTGCGGTTGATTTGCAGCAGCCCTCATGGCTAATTTGCGCAGTCCTTTGTGTCCTTTACGCAGCTATTCGCGGATTCTTTTACGCATCCCAATTGCGGACATAACTTGTGTTGTTAAGATTTGAACATATATACCCGGTTATTGAAAACCACACGAATACGTGGCTGTGATGTTTACCTGACACCGTTTGCATTGTGCAATGTCATATATTTCACGATAAACATTCTGAGTATGGTTAATAATTTAACATTTTTAAATATCAGCCACAAGTCGTTTTCATTTGATCCGGTAATATATAATACGAGATTGTGGCCTATACCACAATTATCATGGTCGGTTCAAATATATCACCATATATTCTAATATACTTTATTTGTGATGCTTATATGCGATGCTAATCCGCGAAGCTTTAATCACGAGGATCAATTTAGCATAGCCAAAGTATTCTGCATGGACCCTTGCGGTGTATCTATTAGCATAGCCAGCTTATTTGCTATAGTTGCGCGCACTTTTCTTTTGCACCATGGCGGCTCCGCATAAGTCCATGGTCGCAAGATTTTTTGTGTGTTACGCAACACTTTACACGTGTTGCGCGCACTTTTCTATTGCACCATGGCGGCTCCGCATAAGTCCATGGTCGCAGGATTTTTTGTGCGATGCGCAACACTTTACACGTGTTGCGTGCACTTTTCTTTTGCACCATGGCGGCTCCGCATAAGTCCATGGTCGCAGGATTTTTTGTGCGATGCGCAACACTTTACACGTGTTGCGTGCACTTTTCTTTTGCACCAGGGTCGCAAGATTTTTTGTACGATGCGCAACACTTTACACGTGTTGCGCGCACTTTTCTTTTGCACCATGGCGGCTCCGCATAAGTCCATGGTCGCAAGATTTTTTGTGTGTTACGCAACACTTTACACGTGTTGCGCGCACTTTTCTATTGCACCATGGCGGCTCCGCATAAGTCCATGGTCGCAGGATTTTTTGTGCGATGAGCAACACTTTACACGTGTTGCGTGCACTTTTCTTTTGCACCATGGCGGCTCCGCATAAGTCCATGGTCGCAGGATTTTTTGTGCGATGCGCAAAACTTTACACGTGTTGCGTGCACTTTTCTTTTGCACCATGGCGGCTCCGCATAAGTCCATGGTCGCAAGATTTCTTGTGCGATGCGCAACACTTTACACGTGTTGCGCGCACTTTTCTTTTGCACCATGGCGGCTCCGCATAAGTCCATGGTCGCAAGATTTTTTGTGCGATGCGCAACACTTTACACGTGTTGCGTGCACTTTTCTTTTGCACCATGGCGGCTCCGCATAAGTCCATGGTCTCAAGATTTTTTGTGAGTTGCGCAACACTTTACACGTGTTGCGCGCACTTTTCTTTTGCACCATGGCGGCTCCGCATAAGTCCATGGTCGCAAGATTTTTTGTGTGTTGCACAACACTTTACACGTGTTGCGCGCACTTTTCTTTTGCACCATGGCGGCTCCGCATAAGTCCATGGTCGCAAGTTTTTATGTGCGTTGCGCAACACTTTGCATGTGTTGCGCGCACTTTTCCTTTGCACCATGACGGCTCCGCGTAAGGCCATGGTTGCATGATTTTGTGTGCATTCCGCAACACTTTGAATGTGTTGTGCGCACTTCGCATTTACACCATGGTGGCTCCGCGTAAGGCCATGGTTGCAGTTTATGTGTTTTGCATAGTTTCTTTTGGGCACTATGCGTTGTACATTTCCATTACTTTACAATGGTGAATCGTAGAATTTTAATTCTTGTTCCATACACGTTCATCGCTCCCAAAGGTGGTGTCAACTTAATGTTGGATTTCAACACCACTAAATACTTTAGTAGTATTGAAATGGTGGCTAGCATTATGCTAGGTTAGTAGTGGGAAAGATGTGTTCCATTGTCATGTGCAGCCGTACAACTTATTTTTGGTGGCCAGTTGCACAATATGTGTTCTTAGGAATATCTCCCCTTTGGGAGGAGCATCATTATGCCTCTATATAACACCGGGTCGCTCCCGTTTCATGTTTCGTTGTGTTGTCGTTGACTATACTAGTTTGTCGGAACTGACGCACTTCATTACCTTCTTTATGGTAAAAGCATAGAGTTATGACGCAAATATTCCGCAACATGCTTCAACAATACACGGTATCTTTCCATACTACTTTACGCGTTGAGTGTCATTCATGGCATTAATCCCGCATAGCACCATTCACACTTCTCGTGGTTCTATTGTACGTTTTAGTTTGTTCATGCTTAGAGCAACTTTACATTGCGCCATGGCGGCTCCGCATAAGCCCATGGCCGCAGTTATATTCGTACTTCGCGCACATTGCACCATGGCAGCTTTGCATAAGCCCATGGTTGCGGGTTAGGTGTCGTGTACCTTGCACAGTTCATTGAACGGTTATTTGTGCACCAACGCGGTCTTTTTAGCAGTCCTACGGACACCCATTTGTGTGCAATTCTTTGCACGATGCTTCACGCGGTTCTTTTCAATAAAAAATCGTTTCGAATGCGTTTTTCGTATCACCCTTGAAGGTGGTGTCAACTTAATGTTCGATTTCAAAACCACTAAATACTTAGTAGTATTGAAATGGGGGCTACCAGGATATATGGCTTCAACTGATAGGGAAGGTTTGTTTCTTTTAGCGAAGACCCTAAGCCGGAAGTACCTTTACGCATTTTGCTTTGCGCCATGGCGGCTCTGCGTAAGTCCATGGCCGCGGTTTATTCATGCGATGTGCAACACGCAACACGCTGCATATGTGTTGCACACACTTCGTTTTGCGCCAAGGTGGCTCCGCGTAAGCCTGTGGCGACGTAGTTCATTTGTGCATTACGCACGTTGCATAAGACCATGGTAGCTCCGCATAAATCCATGGCCGCATCTTATTTGGCATGCGAAGACATTAATGAGATGTAATATATAGCTAGTTGGACTTGATCACCCAAATTATTAGCTTATGTTCTTTACAACCACGATACACCTCTTCTTCATATGGCTTCTTGCCTACTTCCTTGCCTACAATTGTCTTCATGATTGCCTACTTCCTATATGGGTTTTTCCCGGTTTGTTACATGGTTGCAATCATTCGACGGAGGACACAATATTACATAGATCATACTCTATCGAATCGATAGTCGAGTTACGTAGACCATCATCATCATCATTTGTGGATAAGGTTAACAGGTCAGTATATTGCGACGTTAACCTACAACCTTCACGGGGCCATCGATCGACGAACGTTATCTATAGCGGACTTAACATTTAACCACCCCATCGATATCATCATATTGATCTGGGTTATTCACGGTATCCGGACCGGAGAGTTAAATCCTAAGATCCTTAAACCCCACATTACTCACAATCTTGCTAGGATTGCATACGGTTTACGAACTGAAGAGTGGAATCTTGTTGTCCTAAAAATTCTAGTGTTCATGGCAAGTATTAGCTCGTCGCGGATATGATAACTTTCAAAGTGCAATAAATCTCTCGCACATATTTTATCAATAGTTTATTGTGCGGTTCCTGCCTACTTAAGGGGTGTCCTCTAGCCCCCGCGCGGCAGAAGCCTGTTTGGTTACAAGGCTAGAATATAACGGCAGGTGAAGGGAATTGGTTTTCCCCTAGCCAAGCGCCACGCAGACTAGAAGGCTGCCAAGTCGACTTAAAATACGAGCATTGGTTTGCTTGTGCATATTAATTCATCCTAAGTATTGGTTTACTTGGGGAAACTCTTAAGTATAAAAACATTGGTATGTTTTTAGTTAGCATTGCCTTACCACACTGTAACGACCCGCACTTTTCCGATCGTTCTATACTTATGAGATTAATATTTACATAAATTAAACCTTACCAACATGATAAGCAATCCAAATTGTTGAGACTTATGTTTTTGAAAAGAGTTTTACACAACGTTTGACCGTCTAGTTTGACCGATGATATCACGAACTATACAATATATGATAATTATACATACATATTTAACATGATCTAAGGATGTTTTAATATCTCATTTTGTATTAATAACAAAAAGTCATAAGTATATTTTGAAACTACTAACTTAAGTTTTCAAAACAATAACCATACGTAACGTTATTTGACATAAATACTGATGATTTATAATGTTTATACATATATCGTATAAGTAATGTATTTAATCATTTTTAAAGGGCTTTTATACATAAAACAATATAAGTATATTTACAAAAGATAGTTATATTTGAATTCTCGTTCCGTTTCCTCAATAATCCTATACGTATATCTAGGGTACTATACACAGCTTCTAGAAGTATTTACTATTGGTATATACCAATAGAAATCTTCAATTATTGGAATAATATGTCATTCATGACATAATAAATTTTAACTTATCTTAGATATTTTCACTAAAAACCAAATTTTCAAGCCTATAAATAAGCACCATTTCTAACTCATTTTTACACATTCATTTTCCAAATTTTACTTCCAATTTTCACACACACTTGCAAGAACTCTCTCAACTTTTATTTTACTACTTCTTTCCAGCAACTTTACATTTTAAACTTGAGGTAAAAACTCTACTTCAACTCTTTTTCAATTCATATATTTATAGCTATATATATAAGAGTTTATAAACTAGAACATAGTTTGAATGATTTCAAACTTGTTCGCAAACTAAATAGATCCTTCTAACTTAACTTTTAAAATACTTCAAGACCTGTAATATAACTTAAAAATATGCTAATTTAACAAGGTATAACTTGGTTTTTCAAAGAACACCTTAAAAACTGTTTTTATGACGTCGGAGTGCAACCGGGGGCTGTTTTGGGTTGGATAATTAAAAACCATCTTAAACTTTGAATTGGAGGTTTATTTACTGGAAAAATGATTTTTACTATGAATATGATAACACATAAAAATTTCATGATTTAACTCAAAGTATAAGTATTTTTAGAAAAATAATCATTTAAGGTTGTTTACATGATGGAAAATGATTAACTTCATAAGTTTCACTAAAGTTTGACCTATGACCTGTGATTTCGAATACAAACTAAGGTATTTACAGTTCATAGTCTTAAAGAGGGACTCGATCCAAGGAAGTGGCAAGTTGAATCAACGAAAACGGAGTTGTAACGAAGAAACTATGACCAAAACGAGATCGGATATCTAAGACTAGTTTGGCTACGAAAATAATTGGAGAAAATTAAATAAATCACATCTTTTTAAAATAACATGATATTTTATATATATGTACTCATAATTTAATTTTATATGGTTCAGGATCACCCGTAAACAATACGAGAAGATTAATCATAAGATCCCATGATTGTACGCAACAGGTCATTTGACAACACCGGTACTTTATGTACGCAACACGTCATTTGACAACACCGGTACCATGGGTCAAGATTAATCTCGACCAATACATATACGATGGGGGTTTTTATTTATTTCATTGGGGGTTTATTAAACACCTAAAAATGAACCATTAAAATTGAATTACTAACATCGGACTGCTAACTACGGACTAAGAAATTATTAAAACTATTAAAAGTATAAAAAGTATATATATGTGACGATTGTTTAAAATAGAAATATATTGATAAACTATATATGGATAGGTTCGTGATATCAATCGGAGACCAAGTCGAAATTACATATCTTCAAGACGAAAGTGAGTATATAGTCCCACTTTTAAACTCTAAATATTTCGGGATGAGAATACATATATTTTATGTTTTACGTTATGGACACAAGTAACTGAAAAATATATTCTACGTTGAGTTGTACCACTGGCATACTTCCCTGTAGCTTGGTAACTAATATTTACAGCGGTATTGTAAACGCGAATCCTGTTGATAGATCTATCGGGCCTGACAACCCCAACCGGACTGGACGACCAGTATTCAACGGTTGCACAGTACTTCGTTTCGTGACTACACTTGGTACGGTGTAGTAAGATTTCATAATAAAGGGAATATGCGACGTGATTAAATGTTAAGTATGGTTACCAAGTGCTCAACCACTTAGAATATTTTTATTAAACTGTTTATATATGAAATCTTGTGGTCTATATATATATTGCTGCCGGCACTAAACCTATATCTCACCAACTTTATGTTGACGTTTTAAACATGTTTATTCTCAGGTGATAATTAGAAGTTTCCGCTGCATTATGTTGAATTTGAGCAGGATCTTGCGTACGCATATTTGTGTCAAAAATAAAACTGCATACCCGAGGATTTGTGTTGTAAAATATACTAGAAATCGTGTTGTTATCATTATTTGTAAAGTTTGTAAGTCGAAGATTATCGCTAAACGATAATCATCTTTCTATCGTCTAAAGCTTGTATCAAAAATAAGATTTGTGGTTTGTAATGTAAAATATATGCAGTTTTCTTTTAAAAATGTCTCATATAGAGGTCAATACCTCGCAATGAAATCATACGTTATCTAACTCGTTCTTAGGGTTAAGGATGGGTTATGACATGTGGTATCAGAGCGGTGGTCTTAGCGAACCAGGTTTGCATTAGTGTGTCTAACCGATAAGTCGTTAGGATACATTAGTAAGTCTGGACTTTGACCGGGTCTGATTTAAAAACCATTGCTTATCATTGTTGGTTAAAATTTATATGTAAATATTATGTAGTACTAATGGGTTAGTTGTTGTATGATAGATGTCGGGCTCAAAACTTGTTATCACATTCAGCGACTCCGAACCAGAATCTTCAGATGGTGTTCCAGTCATTAACCTATCCGATGACGAAAATAATATCTTTGGGGAAGACTCACAAATTCCGGATGAACCGACTATAGAGAACCCGGAAAGTGAACCCGAGGAGGAAAGTGAACCCGAGGAAGAAATACATGAAATTACAAAAGACGAGTTCGAACTAGGAAAGAAACGAAAGGCTAATGAATTAGAAAATTCAAATCCCGAGTTTAGTAAGGATGATGTGGCACCAACTCCACTAGACACTACCACCCCTATTCCCGCTATTCCTATTCGTGCTGTCCCGGCATTCAGTTCTTCAGCCCCACAGCTAAAATATAGGCAGACAGCTAGGATAAGCGTTAGGCCATTCCTTGAACCTAAACGTCCTAGAAAATAGACCAAACGATGCGCTGCCGTATTAAACCATGGGATCATATAATGTTTTGTATAATATTATTAGTGTGGTTTGCTTAATGTTCGATATAAGATAAGCATATGTAAAATAGTGAAGTGTGAAATGCAATAATTTTCCATGGTTAAGTATTATTTAGATGGTAGTAATTGATTCTGTACTAAGCTATTAAGTATGGACATTAACGGGTAGGTACTACCCTAGATATAATTATAAAACGCTAATAAGAAGAAAAGGCTTTTATAATAATACCTGGTTCATATTATTAATAAGCTATAATGTACTGTAAATATACACTACATCTATAATATTCCATGTGAATAATTATTTTCTTTTCATTCTTATAGAAGAATATGGCGCGATTGAACCGAATGACGGAACAAGAAATCCAGGAACTCATCAATCAGCGAGTGAACGATAGAATGTTATGGGTCGAGGCTGCAAGAGGTGCTGCAGTTAACCCAAATCCTCGTGTGGGGTGCACTTACAAAACTTTTCAAGCTTGCAAGCCCTCATCATTCAGTGGAACAGAAGGACCAATCGGTTTAACCCGGTGGATAGAAAAGATGGAGACTGTGTTTAAAATCAGTGGTTGTGTTGAAAAGGACATGACCATGTATGCATCGTGCACTTTACAAGATAGTGCACTCACGTGGTGGAAAAATTATGTGAAGGCTGTAGGAGGAGATGTAGCTTATGATACTCCGTGGGAAGAATTCAAAACAATGTTAATCAACGAATATTGTCCAAGGAACGAGGTTAGGAAGTTGGAAGATGAGTTACGAAGTCTGAAGGTTATTGGTACTGAAATCACCAACTACAATCAGCGATTCATGGAATTAGTTTTGCTATGTCCTGAATTGGTTCCAACCGAAGAACGGAAGATTGAAATGTACAAAGATGGTTTGCCCAAAAAGGTCAAGGCAAACGTTACAGCATCGAAACCTAATACAATTCATGAAGCTATAACCATGGCAAACGAGCTAATGGATCAGGTCATCATGGATAAGAAAGCATCCAATACTGATGTGAAGGTATCAGGTAACAAAAGAAAGTGGAATGGAAATTATGATCGAGGTAACCAACAACAATCTTTTAAGAAACAAGAAACCATACAAGGTGCAGGTGGTGGTTCAAGCTTTGGTTACAAAGGACAAAATCCTTTATGCAACCGATGCCACAAACATCACTCTGGCTACTGTAATGTGGTATGCAACAAATGTAATCGAAAGGGTCATCTTGCTGAAGATTGTAGGGCTCTCGTTACAAATACAAATGGTACCAAGACTCCTGCCACCAATGCAAATAGAACTGCTTTGGCTACCATTACTTGTTATGGGTGTGGAAAACAAGGTCACTATAAGAGCCAGTGTCCGAATCCAGAGAAGAATAATGGATCTGCACGTGGAAGAGCATTTGTTATTAATGCTAGAGAGGCGTGTGAAGACCCGGAGCTTGTTACGGGTACGTTTACCATTAATAACTTATCCGCATCTATTATATTTGATACTGGTGCCGATAGAAGTTACGTGAGTAGAGGCTTTTACGCTAAATTGAATTGTTCATCATTACCTCTAGATGCTAAGTACATGATTGAGTTAGCTAATGGTAAACTAATTAAAGCCGATAAAATTTGCCGTGATTGTAAAATAAATTTAGCCGGAGAAACATTTAAAATTGACTTAATACCCGTAGAATTAGGAAGTTTTGATGTAATAGTCGGCATGGACTGGATGTCCAAAGTAGGAGCTGAAGTTGTGTGTGCCAAGAAGGCAATTCGCATTCCTTGTAAGGATAGAATGCCGGTGATGATTTATGGAGAGAAGGGTAACTCAAAGCTAAAACTCATTAGTTATTTGAAAGCTCAAAAGTGCTTGAAGAAAGGGTGCTATGCTATCTTAGCACATGTTAATAAAGTCGAAAAGAAAGAAAAAGAGAAGTGCATCAACGACGTGCCTGTGGCAAGAGATTTTCCTGAAGTTTTTCCGGAAGAGTTGCCGGGATTACCTCCATTTAGATCTGTAGAATTTCAAATAGATTTAGTACCAGGAGCCGCACCAGTGGCTCGTGCTCCATATAGACTTGCACCGTCCGAGTTAAAAGAACTTCAGAGTCAGTTAAAAGAATTACTGGATCATGGATTCATACGACCAAGTACTTCACCGTGGGGAGCTCCGATTCTATTTGTTAAAAAGAAAGATGGATCTTTTAGGATGTGTATAGATTATCGTGAATTAAATAAGTTAACTATCAAAAATCGGTATCCACTACCGAGAATTGACGACTTATTTGATCAACTCCAGGGATCATGTGTTTATTCGAAAATCGACCTAAGATCGGGCTATCATCAACTACGTGTCAAAGAAGAGGACATTCCGAAAACTGCTTTTCGGACACGTTATGGTCATTACGAATTTTTGGTCATGCCGTTTGGATTGACGAATGCGCCAGCTGTATTCATGGACCTCATGAATCGAGTTTGTAGTCCGTATTTAGATAAGTTTGTTATCGTTTTCATTGATGACATTCTTATCTATTCCAAGAGTGAGCAAGAGCATGAGTAGCATTTAAGGTTGATATTAGAGTTGTTGAGAAAAGAACAGCTATACGCTAAATTTTCTAAGTGTGCTTTCTGGTTGAAAGAAGTGCAATTTCTTGGCCACGTTGTTAGTAGCAAAGGAATTCAGGTTGATCCAGCAAAAATTGAAGCCATTGAAAAATGGGAGACTCCTAAAACACCAATGCAGATACGCCAATTTTTGGGTTTAGCCGGTTATTATAGAAGGTTTATTCAAGATTTTTCCCGAATAGCTAAGCCGTTGACAGCATTAACGCAAAAAGGGAAGAAATACGAATGGACCTCGGAGCAGGAGAACGCATTTCAATTACTGAAGAAGAAGTTAACTACGGCGCCTATTTTATCGTTACCTGAAGGGAACGATGATTTTGAAATATATTGTGACGCTTCGCGACAAGGTTTTGGTTGTGTTCTTATGCAACGAAAGAAAGTTATTGCATACGCATCTCGACAATTGAAGATTCACGAGCGGAATTATACGACGCATGATCTAGAACTGGGAGCAGTCGTGTTTGCGTTAAAGATATGGAGACACTACTTATATGGGGTTAGATGCACTGTGTTTACTGATCATAAAAGTCTTCAACATATTTTTGATCAGAAACAGCTGAACATGAGGCAACGTAGGTGGGTCGAGTTAATAAACGACTATGATTGTGAAATTCGTTATCATCCCGGGAAAGCGAATGTGGTGGCTGACGCACTAAGCAGAAAGGAACGAGAACCAATTCGAGTACGAGCGATGAACATAAAAATTCGCATGAATCTCAACTCACAAATCAAAGAAGTTCAACGAGAAGCACTTACTAAAGAAAATATAGGAAATGAAATAATGAAGAAGTATGAGAAGCAACTCGTTATACGGGAAGATGGAATTCGATATTTTGCAAACCGTATTTGGGTACCGAAGTTGGGTGGATTAAGGAAGTTGATATTGAACGAGGCACATAAGACAAGATACTCGATACATCCTGGAGTTGGAAAGATGTATCAAGATCTTAAGACACATTATTGGTGGCCTAACTTAAAGACAGACGTTGCAACATATGTTGGGGAGTGTTTAACTTGTTCCAAGGTCAAGGCAGAACACCAGAAACCATCAGGGTTACTTCAACAACCAGAAATCCCAGAATGGAAATGGGATGGTATTACCATGGATTTCATCACGAAGTTACCAAAGACTGCCTGGGGATACGACACCATTTGGGTGATTGTTGATCGTCTTACCAAATCTGCCCATTTCTTGCCTATAAAGGAAACGGATAGAATGGAGAAACTATTACGATTGTATATAAAGGAAATTGTTTCAAGGCATGGAATACCTATTTCCATTATATCCGATCGTGATAGTAGATTTACCTCAAAGTTCTGGCAATCACTGCATGAGGCACTAGGAACTCGTTTAGATATGAGTACCGCATATCATCCGCAAACCGACGGGCAGAGTGAAAGAACGATTCAGACTCTTGAAGACATGCTCAGGGCATGTGTGATCGATTTTGGAAACGGATGGGATAAGTATCTACCGTTAGCAGAATTTTCGTATAATAATAGTTATCATGCAAGCATTAAAGCTGCACCATTCGAAGCATTGTATGGAAGGAAGTGTAGATCTCCTATCTGTTGGAATGAAGTAGGAGATCGACAATTAACTGGTCCCGAGATCATACACGAAACTACTGAGAAGATAGTACAAATCAAAGAGAGATTGAAAACAGCCCGAAGTCGCCAAAAGAGCTACGCCGATGTCCGAAGGAAACCATTAGAGTTTCAGATTGGGGACATGGTTATGCTAAAGGTGTCACCTTGGAAAGGTGTAATACGTTTCGGTAAAAGAGGTAAACTGAACCCAAGATATGTAGGCCCGTTCAAGATCATCGAACGCATTGGACCGGTAGCTTATCGACTCGAGTTACCGCAACAACTCGCCGGAGTACACAATACCTTTCACGTCTCAAACCTTAAGAAGTGTCTTGCAAAGGAAGACCTCACCATTCCTCTTGAAGAAATCCATGTCGATGAGAAACTACAATTCATCGAAGAACCAATCGAAATCATGGATCGTGAAGTTAAACAGCTCAAGCAGAGCAACATACCAATCGTTAAGGTTCGTTGGAATGCTCGAAGAGGTCCTGAGTTTACTTGGGAACGAGAGGATCAGATGAAACAAAAGTATCCACACTTGTTTCTCGATGACGCAAAATAGGTACAATTTTAAAATTTCGGGACGAAATTTATTTAACGGGTAGGTACTGTAACGACCCGCACTTTTCCGATCGTTCTATACTTATGAGATTAATATTTACATAAATTAAACCTTACCAACATGATAAGCAATCCAAATTGTTGAGACTTATGTTTTTGAAAAGAGTTTTACACAACGTTTGACCGTCTAGTTTGACCGATGATATCACGAACTATACAATATATGATAATTATACATACATATTTAACATGATCTAAGGATGTTTTAATATCTCATTTTGTATTAATAACAAAAATTCATAAGTATATTTTGAAACTACTAACTTAAGTTTTCAAAACAATAACCATACGTAACGTTATTTGACATAAATACTGATGATTTATAATGTTTATACATATATCGTATAAGTAATGTATTTAATCATTTTTAAAGGGCTTTTATACATAAAACAATATAAGTATATTTACAAAAGATAGTTATATTTGAATTCTCGTTCCGTTTCCTCAATAATCCTATACGTATATCTAGGGTACTATACACAGCTTCTAGAAGTATTTACTATTGGTATATACCAATAGAAATCTTCAATTATTGGAATAATATGTCATTCATGACATAATAAATTTTAACTTATCTTAGATATTTTCACTAAAAACCAAATTTTCAAGCCTATAAATAAGCACCATTTCTAACTCATTTTTACACATTCATTTTCCAAATTTTACTTCCAATTTTCACACACACTTGCAAGAACTCTCTCAACTTTTATTTTACTACTTCTTTCCAGCAACTTTACATTTTAAACTTGAGGTAAAAACTCTACTTCAACTCTTTTTCAATTCATATATTTATAGCTATATATATAAGAGTTTATAAACTAGAACATAGTTTGAATGATTTCAAACTTGTTCGCAAACTAAATAGATCCTTCTAACTTAACTTTTAAAATACTTCAAGACCTGTAATATAACTTAAAAATATGCTAATTTAACAAGGTATAACTTGGTTTTTCAAAGAACACCTTAAAAACTGTTTTTATGACGTCGGAGTGCAACCGGGGGCTGTTTTGGGTTGGATAATTAAAAACCATCTTAAACTTTGAATTGGAGGTTTATTTACTGGAAAAATGATTTTTACTATGAATATGATAACACATAAAAATTTCATGATTTAACTCAAAGTATAAGTATTTTTAGAAAAATAATCATTTAAGGTTGTTTACATGATGGAAAATGATTAACTTCATAAGTTTCACTAAAGTTTGACCTATGACCTGTGATTTCGAATACAAACTAAGGTATTTACAGTTCATAGTCTTAAAGAGGGACTCGATCCAAGGAAGTGGCAAGTTGAATCAACGAAAACGGAGTTGTAACGAAGAAACTATGACCAAAACGAGATCGGATATCTAAGACTAGTTTGGCTACGAAAATAATTGGAGAAAATTAAATAAATCACATCTTTTTAAAATAACATGATATTTTATATATATGTACTCATAATTTAATTTTATATGGTTCAGGATCACCCGTAAACAATACGAGAAGATTAATCATAAGATCCCATGATTGTACGCAACAGGTCATTTGACAACACCGGTACTTTATGTACGCAACACGTCATTTGACAACACCGGTACCATGGGTCAAGATTAATCTCGACCAATACATATACGATGGGGGTTTTTATTTATTTCATTGGGGGTTTATTAAACACCTAAAAATGAACCATTAAAATTGAATTACTAACATCGGACTGCTAACTACGGACTAAGAAATTATTAAAACTATTAAAAGTATAAAAAGTATATATATGTGACGATTGTTTAAAATAGAAATATATTGATAAACTATATATGGATAGGTTCGTGATATCAATCGGAGACCAAGTCGAAATTACATATCTTCAAGACGAAAGTGAGTATATAGTCCCACTTTTAAACTCTAAATATTTCGGGATGAGAATACATATATTTTATGTTTTACGTTATGGACACAAGTAACTGAAAAATATATTCTACGTTGAGTTGTACCACTGGCATACTTCCCTGTAGCTTGGTAACTAATATTTACAGCGGTATTGTAAACGCGAATCCTGTTGATAGATCTATCGGGCCTGACAACCCCAACCGGACTGGACGACCAGTATTCAACGGTTGCACAGTACTTCGTTTCGTGACTACACTTGGTACGGTGTAGTAAGATTTCATAATAAAGGGAATATGCGACGTGATTAAATGTTAAGTATGGTTACCAAGTGCTCAACCACTTAGAATATTTTTATTAAACTGTTTATATATGAAATCTTGTGGTCTATATATATATTGCTGCCGGCACTAAACCTATATCTCACCAACTTTATGTTGACGTTTTAAACATGTTTATTCTCAGGTGATAATTAGAAGTTTCCGCTGCATTATGTTGAATTTGAGCAGGATCTTGCGTACGCATATTTGTGTCAAAAATAAAACTGCATACCCGAGGATTTGTGTTGTAAAATATACTAGAAATCGTGTTGTTATCATTATTTGTAAAGTTTGTAAGTCGAAGATTATCGCTAAACGATAATCATCTTTCTATCGTCTAAAGCTTGTATCAAAAATAAGATTTGTGGTTTGTAATGTAAAATATATGCAGTTTTCTTTTAAAAATGTCTCATATAGAGGTCAATACCTCGCAATGAAATCATACGTTATCTAACTCGTTCTTAGGGTTAAGGATGGGTTATGACACACACAACTAAGTGCACCCCTAGTACGTGACAGAGCAAGTGATGATGTAACTTATGAGTATAAACACGCTTCGTGCGGACTCGCACACGGGCTTTTTGTTAAAATATTGGTTTATTTTACGCAGCACCCGAAATTGTGCATAAGTTTTGGTTAACTTATGCGCACTTTGTCTAAATTGTCTTAATTCGCGATGATAGGCTGAAATGACCGCTCCTAATCCATCTGGACGAAGTCCATATCGATTATAAACGAATCACAATAGTTGATTACATTGCGAGGTACTTGACCTCTATATGATACAATTTACAAACGTTGCATTTATTCTTAAAAAGCAATCTATCATTACATCAAGAGTTGACATGTTTGCTTAACATTTCATAATATCCAAATGACCTAATATGCCATTTACTTAATAATAATCTCTAATGAACTTCAATGACTCGAATGCAACGTCTTTTGATATATGTTATGAATGGCCCCAAATAATATCCTTAATATGAGCTAATGCACAGCGGAAGACTTAATTCGTACCTGAGAATAACATGCTTTAAAAAGTCAACAAAATTGTTGGTGAGTTATAGGTTTAGTTTCTATATAACAATCATAACATTTAATAAGTCACAAGATTTCATTTAAATGCGCAGGATCATTACAACTGCAAAAATCATTCATACGATGAGTCGCCTGGTAACCGACCTTAACATAGAGCGCTTAAGATATCTGGCATCATACATTCCACTATTCAAATGTATGACAAGGACCCTTCGAAGTACTAAAGCATTTCCACTATTCGAAAATGGGGGTGGTTGGTGCCCGTAGATCTACCTTTAGGATTCGCGTCAATTAGTGTTTTTCACTAATTATTAGATTACCAAGCATAATAATAATAAGTACAGATATCCGGTATAACAAAACAATCGTAGAATGTAGTTTCATGAACTTGTGCTTATTTTGTAAAACATTTATAAATTTGCATGTATTCTCATCCCAAAATAATTTAGATAGTAAAAATGGGACTATAACTCACCATACTGCATTTTGTAGTAAAAATACATATAACATCACTGAACACACATAAGGTTGGCCTCGGATTCACGAACCTAATTCATTATATATTTATATATTGGTAAATATCTATTTAACAATTAAGATCAAGTCATATATATATATATGGTGCCTTACGATCTTTATTAAGACTATAATATATTATCGTAGAACTTAATCACGACTATCATAAATTGTATTTCCATAAGTTCGGGATCAAGACATGTATAGATACATGTAGGATACAAGGTAAGTTAGCTAGGATAAGGTTAGCGTCCATTTTTATTAATCAAAATCGTAGCTAAAAATAAACAAAAATATCCAATTTTGTTTTACCCAAAATTTCTTCGTTACAATTCCGTTTTGAATGATTCAACTTGCCATAGTTTTGTATCAAACCGTTATTTATTAATCTAAATAGAAAAAGAATATGTTTATAGTCGAAAATACAGCTTATGTGTCAAATACAAAAAGATAGTCATATTCGTCGTAAGAACGACATCTTGATGACTCTTTTGAAAAACATACTTCCAATTAGAGTTTAACCATGAGTTTTGGATATATTTCATATCCATATAAAATAAGATTTTTCACCAAAGGAAATCTTTTAATTCAAAGTTTAGGATAGGTTTTTAAAATCAAACCCAAAACAGCCCTCGTTGATCTATGACCTCGTATGTTCAGTTTTAAGGTGTTCTTCGTGTTTACAAGTTTTATATCCTTATGTTAGCTTGACATACTGTCATAATACATGTGTTGAAGTATTTTAAAAGTCAAGTTAGAAGGATTATGTTTGTTTGCGAACAAGCTTGAAATCATTCAAACTATGTTCTTGTTGTTAAAATTTTACAACACAAAATAAGATAGCTATATAAATATGAATTGAATAAGGTTATGAATAAGGTTACTACCTCAAGTTTCTTGGACAAAGTTACTGTAAGAGATGAGAAAAATCCTAGAACCAAAAGAGTGGTGGAGTTGGATTGAAGATTGGAAGCAAACTTGTATTTTTGGAAGGATTGTTGAAGTTTTCTTGTGTGGTTTTTCTTATGATGATTAAGGGTTGTTTTTGAAGCTAAATGATGGAGAAAATGCTTGGAGATGATCAAGTAAGAAGTTAAGAGTATTTTGAGAGAGAAATGAGAGATTAAGGTGTAAGTTTGAAATGAGAAATGTATGTGGTATTTATAGTTGAAAATGTTAGGTAAAAATAAAATAAAATAAAATAAGTAAATCTTAAAAGTTAAAATAAGAAAAAGTAGTTTGTATTTTTTATTAAAAGTAAAATCTTAAAAGTTAAAATATGAAAAAGTAGTTTGTATTTTTATTAAAAGTAAAATCTTAAAAGTTAAAATAAGAAAAAGTAGTTTGTATTTTTATTAAAAGTAAAATCTTAAAAGTTAAAATATGAAAAAGTAGTTTGTATTTTTATTAAAAGTAAAATCTTAAAAGTTAAAATAAGAAAAAGTAGTTTGTATTTTTATTAAAAGTAAAATCTTAAAAGTTAAAATAAGAAAAAGTATTTTGTATTTTTATTAAAAGTAAATCTTAAAAGTTAAAATAAGAAAAAGTAGTTTGTATTTTTATTAAAAGTAAAATCTTAAAAGTTAAAATATGAAAAAGTAGTTTGTATTTTTATTAAAAGTAAAATCTTAAAAGTTAAAATAAGAAAAAATAGTTTGTATTTTTATTAAAAGTAAAATCTTAAAAGTTAAAATATGAAAAAGTAGTTTGTATTTTTATTAAAAGTAAAATCTTAAAAGTTAAAATATGAAAAAGTAGTTTGTATTTTTATTAAAAGTAAAATCTTAAAAGTTAAAATAAGAAAAAGTATT
This sequence comes from Rutidosis leptorrhynchoides, assembly GCF_046630445.1. Taxonomy (NCBI): domain Eukaryota; kingdom Viridiplantae; phylum Streptophyta; class Magnoliopsida; order Asterales; family Asteraceae; genus Rutidosis; species Rutidosis leptorrhynchoides. The sequence goes on along the minus strand of NC_092336.1, from coordinate 64,249,214 downwards.
TTGTATTTTTATCAAAAGTAAATCTTAAAACTTAAAATAAGAAAAAGTATTTTGTATTTTTATTAAAAGTAAATCTTAAAAGTTAAAATAAGAAATTTGGTTTTTAGTGAAAATATCTAAGATAAGTTAAAATATATTATGTCATGAATGACATATTACACAAATAATTGAAGATTTCTATTGGTATATACCAATAGTAAATACTTCTAGAAGCTGTGTATAGTATGAGTATAATACGGGTATAAAATATATAAAGATGTTTCATGAATCATATATAATAACAAAGATGTCATTTTCCATGATAAAAGGTTGAAAATGATGTTTTTCTACTAGTATATTTCAATAGTAAATACATCTTAATACAATACATATATATTTATTTTAAGTTAGAAGTTATAACGTCGTTAAGCTTTATATATATATATCGTTTCGAAGTCCTTAAGTTAGCAGTCTCATTTTATGTATATAATCCATTGTTAATATATTTAATGAGATACTTAATTATCATATATTCAAGATAGATATAATCCATATATATCCGTATATATACATAAGTATATAATTAATACAAGTTATGATGTTCGTGAATCGTCGGACAAATGGATGGTCAATGGTTAACTGATTACATGAATATAGTTTCAAACTTTTCAAGACTCAACATTACAGATTTTGCTTATCTTGTCGGAAACATATAAAGATTAAGGTTTAAATTTGGTCGGAAATTTCCGGGTCATTACAGTACCTACCCGTTAAAGAAATTTCGTCCCCGAAATTTGATAGAGGTTGTCATGGATAACAATAAGAATGTTTTCATGACGAATATGAGGTGATAATGGAGTTTTATCATTATTAATAGATATAGATAAAATGTTTCGATCATGTGAAGCATACGAGCTAAGCTATCACAAAAGAGTGAAATGAGTAATATGGAATTGTTTGAACTAATGACGTGGTTAGGATTGATATTCGGGATTTAAGGGATTTAAAGAAAATCTTATGTAATAAGATTTGGTTTTTCGGCGATCAGGATCTTCTTTGATTTAATGCGGCAATCTGTTTCGATTTCTCTGTCGGTTATTTCTCTATAAATTCATCCCTTCATTCCTTATTCTTTACACCTTCTATTCTTTCTTTCTCTACTCCTTCCTTAATATGCTCCATCCAATCCTGATTCTTATTATACTTCTAACTTTCATATCTTTCATTCTTCTCTTTCATCTGCCGCCAGAAGAATCTATTCACTTTTATGATTTCCTTGGAATTATAATGTTTCTAATTCTCCCGTGTCTTTACGTTGCAATACGTATTGATATACACGATTTGTAGTCTCTGGGTGGTTGTTGCGTTTTATATCTTCCCTTATACTTCGATGTCCTTGCTTCGGTTTTCTATAATCATTGTCATTCATAGTTAATGCTCTTTCCTATTTACTGCGATTTACACTCCAATTTCTATTTCGGGGCTTTGTCCCTTCGTTTCTTCTTCCCGTCCTCGAGTCAAGCAAGCAATAGTCCGGAATTCGTAGGTATGAAATTTGGAATGAACATAGCTAATGCTTTCAGAAAGAAATGGTAATGGCACGATTTTTGGTTTGTCAGATTACCAGAATATCCTGGAAAGATAGAAATATCAAGATGATATGTTCTTAATATATTTGGAGATTGGATAGAATGTAAGAGCCGTGTAACATAGCACATGATGATGGTACTGTGAATCATCACATTCTATTAGAAACTTAACATGACTTACTGTAATATAATGAAGTTGATCAAGTTTCATTATATTATACTAATTCATGCATCAGTTCCCAACACTACTTCAAAACATTCATATTTAAACTCGAAGGTTTTAGAACTTAGAAACTAACACAGTTTCTTTTATGTTGTAACGCAGATGTTACGGAGAAATACGTGATCTCATATGAGAGTAGTTGTGAAATTATTTCCAGAAATATGGAGAATGTGTATAACTGAAGATAGGAAGATATTTTATAATATCTAAAATAAGATGATGATGAAGAATATCATCTGAAAAGGTTTAGGATAAGGAATAAGGTTCTTGCTAACGATTTCAGCAGGCACTGAATCGTTTGGATTCTTTGAAGTCAGGTTTAGTTTTCACGATTTGTCCATGGCCTCGTTCATACTTTGCTCAATCTGTTTTTCAGTTCCAAACCTTCTCTTTTTCTGAGCTTACCAACCATCGTCAAACTTTTGACTGTTAAAGTCGTTTACGGTTTTTGCTGCTTCATCAGCATTTCAAGAACTAGTTCGCAGTTTAGGGTGTTTTTCAGAAACTTCACATTCGATGTATGAAATTCTTAGGGATAGACGCTATAGGTATAACTGGAGAAGTTCTGCGAGATTTTCAAAATACTAATTGCGGATTTCGCCAAAGAGATAACGAGTTGCTGGTACGTCTGCTGATGATGTTGTGTAATATAAAAGGTTTTCTGGTAATGACGGCAAAAGGACAAGGTATAAATATCGAGGTTATAATAGGAGTAGTCTCACTGAGAAGTCGAAGTGGAGCTGTGACAAAATTAGCTTCTTGAAAAGGAATCATATGATTGTTTTTGCTAATGGATGATAAGGAATTCGACGCGGATGTGATTTAACTATAACTTCGGTTTCGAAAGTTTTTCAGATGCATAACTGTATGCATAAATCTTTCTTTCGTAGACAAAGGGCGGCTGGTTCAACTTCTCGATCGAGGTGTTTTCAAGAATCATGAAAAGTTGTGGATGCGAATTGTAGTCGTCAAGATACGAATGAGGTTTAAAATAGAATCAAGTGGCAAACTTGAAGAATTGTTTAGTTTCATATGTTATAATCAGCATTTTAACTCATTTTAATTGTCTAAAGTTAGCAGTCCAATAGTCCGATAAATTCATATATAAATTAGATATATAGTATTCGAATTACTTAATACGTATCGTTACCTGTGTACCGGTCTCAGTGTCGATCACAACTCAAAGTATATATATATTTTGGAATCAACTCCGACCCTGTATAGCCAACTCCCATATTCACATATAGAGTGTCTACGGTTGTTCCAAAATATGTATATAGATGGGTCAATATGATAAGTTGAAACCTTGTATACGTGTCCCGTTATTTAAAATGCGTAAAATAAATAAATATATCATGACCCATTATACAACGTGTTGTCTCAGAATTAATCCGACGTATTGTTGTACATGTGTCCCGACAGTATGTACAGTGCAGAAATTAAAATTGCGAGAATGTAAATTGCGATAAAATAAATGTTAATCAGTTAGCTGGGAACAGTTAGCCGGAACAGTTAGCGTGGATTCCTAACAATATTTCAATTAGTTAATTCGTCTGTTTCTAACAAGTTTTATTTTGTCCAATGTTTTCTTCTTTATGCCACTTGTTGGATTCTGATAGATCAAAATCCAAATATGAAATTTAAATGGAAATGGTTAATCTGGGGTGAACGGATACGTATATTGGTGATTGTAAGTAGGATAGCAAATGACCGTTAATCAGATTCGAAGAATGTACAGTGTAACTTATTAATGTGAAATCTAAATATTTCTCGGGTACTACCTACCCGTTAAAATATTTTTCATCATTAACAGTTTGTACGAAAGAATTTTTAATTACAAACTTTATGAAAATATACTTGCATATATATTTTCTTCGGATGTAATTATGAATTTAATGAGTCAATAGAATATTAAACTCATTTGAAATTTGATTTATTGTTAACGCTAGATTACATAATCTCTAAAACTTTAGAAATTATATAATCGCCATGTCGAGCGAAGATAAATGAGATAGAACTTTACGTAAAGCGAAGGTAATCGATGTAGAACAATATATAGAACAAAGATCATACTTGAAGTACGGATGGTGATATTGAGGTGTGTGATGTTGATATCCGAGGTACAGATTGTGATGTTGAGGTTTACGACACGGTGGTGATTGAGGGTGATAAGGGTACTGTCGGCGTTGATGATGGTGATGCCGTGATGTTGGTGATGATGCTGGTAATGATGCTGGTACCGAAGATGGCGAAGTCGATGTTACTGGCGGTACTGGTCATGCTGTCGATGCTGCTGCTAATATTGGTATCCTTCGCACAATGTTTTTCCAAATCCGTTACGCGAGCGCGAAGTTTGTTAGCTTCTGGTTGTACATCGGGATGATTGACGGTTGAAGCGAGCGGATGAATAAGATTCGAAATAGGGAGTAGTATGTAATCGTGACGAGATACTCTAGGAATGAGAGAGAAAATAGTTTCTCGAACAGGTTCGCCGGTAAACGTTTCAGGTTCATCGTCAAGAGGGTAATTTGGTGGATGGAACGGATCACCTTCTTCTTGTCTCCAGTGATTTAGTATACTACGAACCCATCCCCAATTCATCCAAAATAGATGATGGGAAATTGGTTGATCCATTCCGGTGACGCTGCCTTCGGAGCTCGAATGAAAATCCATATCGGCGTAGTTGTCGGAGTCTGAGGAATTTGAACTAGATGGGGAATCCATCTCGTATAGTCGGGGAAATGAATTTTTGGCATGGAATAGATTGTAGGTGTTGGGTTTGGTACTCTTCAATACATAATTAACATATGTATATATAATACCAAAATCCCATAAATTACGGAGAATCTACGGAAGCTGTCAGGCAAAGTCTATAGTAATAGATACGCTAAGATATGAATTTTGTCTATACACTATCAATGCAGTAAGACGTGTCTAGACTTATGAATGATAAGCAGGCAATTTCCTAAGAAGATAAGCAAATGATTTCCGACTAAAATGATAAGCAAAACTTTTGACATGCAAACACGGTCGAAGTCCAGACTAATTAATGCATCCTAACAACTACTAGTTAGACACACTAATGCAAGACCTGGTTCGCTAAGACCACCGCTCTGATACCAACTGAAATGACCGCTCCTAATCCATCCGGACGAAGTCCATATCGATTATAAACGAATCACAATAGTTGATTACATTGCGAGGTACTTGACCTCTATATGATACAATTTACAAACGTTGCATTTATTCTTAAAAAGCAATCTATCATTACATCAAGAGTTGACATGTTTGCTTAACATTTCATAATATCCAAATGACCTAATATGCCATTTACTTAATAATAATCTCTAATGAACTTCAATGACTCGAATGCAACGTCTTTTGATATATGTTATGAATGGCCCCAAATAATATCCTTAATATGAGCTAATGCACAGCGGAAGACTTAATTCGTACATGAGAATAACATGCTTTAAAAAGTCAACAAAATTGTTGGTGAGTTATAGGTTTAGTTTCTATATAACAATCATAACATTTAATAAGCCACAAGATTTCATTTAAATGCGCAGGATCATTACAACTGCAAAAATCATTCATACGATGATTCGCCTGGTAACCGACCTTAACATAGAGCGCTTAAGATATCTGGCATCATACATTCCACTATTCAAATGTATGACAAGGACCCTTCGAAGTACTAAAGCATTTCCACTATTCGAAAATGGGGGTGGTTGGTGCCCGTAGATCTACCTTTAGGATTCGCGTCAATTAGTGTTTTTCACTAATTATTAGATTACCAAGCATAATAATAATAAGTACAGATATCCGGTATAACAAAACAATCGTAGAATGTAGTTTCATGAACTTGTGCTTATTTTGTAAAACATTTATAAATTTGCATGTATTCTCATCCCAAAATAATTTAGATAGTAAAAATGGGACTATAACTCACCATACTGCATTTTGTAGTAAAAATACATATAACATCACTGAACACACATAAGGTTGGCCTCGGATTCACGAACCTAATTCATTATATATTTATATATTGGTCAATATCTATTTAACAATTAAGATCAAGTCATATATATATATGGTGCCTTACGATTTTTATTAAGACTATAATATATTATCGTAGAACTTAATCACGACTATCATAAATTGTATTTCCATAAGTTCGGGATCAAGAAATGTATAGATACATGTAGGATACAAGGTAAGTTAGCTAGGATAAGGTTAGCGTCCATTTTTATTAATCAAAATCGTAGCTAAAAATAAACAAAAATATCCAATTTTGTTTTACCCAAAATTTCTTCGTTACAATTCCGTTTTGAATGATTCAACTTGCCATAGTTTTGTATCGAACCGTTATTTATTAATCTAAACAGAAAAAGAATATGTTTATAGTCGAAAATACAGCTTATGTGTCAAATACAAAAAGATAGTCATATTCGTCGTAAGAACGACATCTTGATGACTCTTTTGAAAAACATACTTCCAATTAGAGTTTAACCATGGGTTTTGGATATATTTCATATCCATATAAAATAAGATTTTTCACCAAAGGAAATCTTTTAATTCAAAGTTTAGGATAGGTTTTTAAAATCAAACCCAAAACAGCCCCCGTTGATCTATGACGGCGTATGTTCAGTTTTAAGGTGTTCTTCGTGTTTACAAGTTTTATATCCTTATGTTAGCTTGACATACTGTCATAATACATGTGTTGAGGTATTTTAAAAGTCAAGTTAGAAGGATTATGTTTGTTTGCGAACAAGCTTGAAATCATTCAAACTATGTTCTTGTTGTTAAAATTTTACAACACAAAATAAGATAGCTATATAAATATGAATTGAATAAGGTTATGAATAAGGTTACTACCTCAAGTTTCTTGGACAAAGTTACTGTAAGAGATGAGAAAAATCCTAGAACCAAAAGAATGGTGGAGTTGGATTGAAGATTGGAAGCAAACTTGTATTTTTGGAAGGATTGTTGAAGTTTTCTTGTGTGATTTTTCTTATGATGATTAAGGGTTGTTTTTGAAGCTAAATGATGGAGAAAATGCTTGGAGATGATCAAGTATGAAGTTAAGAGTATTTTGAGAGAGAAATGAGAGATTAAGGTGTAAGTTTGAAATGAGAAATGTATGTGGTATTTATAGTTGAAAATGTTAGGTAAAAATAAAATAAAATAAAATAAGTAAATCTTAAAAGTTAAAATAAGAAAAAGTAGTTTGTATTTTTTATTAAAAGTAAAATCTTAAAAGTTAAAATATGAAAAAGTAGTTTGTATTTTTATTAAAAGTAAAATCTTAAAAGTTAAAATAAGAAAAAGTAGTTTGTATTTTTATTAAAAGTAAAATCTTAAAAGTTAAAATATGAAAAAGTAGTTTGTATTTTTATTAAAAGTAAAATCTTAAAAGTTAAAATAAGAAAAAGTAGTTTGTATTTTTATTAAAAGTAAAATCTTAAAAGTTAAAATAAGAAAAAGTATTTTGTATTTTTATTAAAAGTAAATCTTAAAAGTTAAAATAAGAAAAAGTAGTTTGTATTTTTATTAAAAGTAAAATCTTAAAAGTTAAAATATGAAAAAGTAGTTTGTATTTTTATTAAAAGTAAAATCTTAAAAGTTAAAATAAGAAAAAAATAGTTTGTATTTTTATTAAAAGTAAAATCTTAAAAGTTAAAATATGAAAAAGTAGTTTGTATTTTTATTAAAAGTAAAATCTTAAAAGTTAAAATATGAAAAAGTAGTTTGTATTTTTATTAAAAGTAAAATCTTAAAAGTTAAAATAAGAAAAAGTATTTTGTATTTTTATTAAAAGTAAATCTTAAAAGTTAAAATAAGAAAAAGTATTTTGTATTTTTATTAAAAGTAAATCTTAAAAGTTAAAATAAGAAATTTGGTTTTTAGTGAAAATATCTAAGATAAGTTAAAATATATTATGTCATGAATGACATATTACACAAATAATTGAAGATTTCTATTGGTATATACCAATAGTAAATACTTCTAGAAGCTGTGTATAGTATGAGTATAATACGGGTATAAAATATATAAAGATGTTTCATGAATCATATATAATAACAAAGATGTCATTTTCCATGATAAAAGGTTGAAAATGATGTTTTCCTACTAGTATATTCCAATAGTAAATACATCTTAATACAATACATATATATTTATTTTAAGTTAGAAGTTATAACGTCGTTAAGCTTTATATATATATATATCATTTCGAAGTCCTTAAGTTAGCAGTCTCATTTTATGTATATAATCCATTGTTAATATATTTAATGAGATACTTAATTATCATATATTCAAGATAGATATAATCCATATATATCCGTATATATACATAAGTATATAATTAATACAAGTTATGATGTTCGTGAATCGTCGGACAAATGGATGGTCAATGGTTAACTGATTACATGAATATAGTTTCAAACTTTTCAAGACTCAACATTACAGATTTTGCTTATCGTGTCGGAAACATATAAAGATTAAGGTTTAAATTTGGTCGGAAATTTCCGGGTCATTACATAGGCAATTACAATCAAATGCATAAATGTCCATGATTACGCTGCGTAAGCGCATGGTTACTTGATACCCCCCACAAATATGTGGTAGGGATGCCTCAGTATGACTCTGAGATCGGACTCCGCGAGTCTGAGATGCCTTGAATACAACTACGAGTTCTGATCAGCTACTTGTTACATGATGTCACTTTAACGTGGTCTTATTTATAGTGCGCCATGACATGTTTTCACATTTCATACCGAACTGGGGGGAGTGATGGTATACTATCAGCATCCCTTCAGTTTTGTCTTTGCTACATCGCTGCTTTGTGCATCGCGGATGGTAGTGGAAGTTAGCATGCTCACATCGCTACATTGCATTAAGCGCAAGGATGTGTGGTTGTAAGTTGTGGTTAACATTGCATTAAGCGCAAGGACTTATTACACCGCGTCATCACATTACTACATGGCTTCATCGTGTATTGTGCATGACTTCACAGTTGTGATTGCGCATCGCACGAGTATATGACACGTTACTGCATGAGTTTTCGCGGATTCGCAACTCGCTTCAATGCAGGATAGTTACTATCCAGGGTAGATTATGTGATGGGTTATTTGCGGTGGCATATCTGTAACTTCGATATGACATTAATATGTCACACCGAACTTGGGGGACTTGATGATGGGCGGTACCCATCGAGCCTAGTAGTTGGGCTTGGTCCATGGGCCGCTATTAAGTCTTCCTCCAAACCCTAATTCCCTCTTATAAATAGAGGGGACATCCATCAATTAGGGACACATTCTATGCTAGGGTATTTTACCTACCACTCTCGGTAGGGTTTTTCCCTTGGCCGCCAATCGGGGTCGTCCATTGGCCGGCGGTCGGCCGTTAGCCACCCTCCCGAGATCATCATCTCGGCTAGGTTTATCACGGTAACCGGACCGGAGGTTAACGCCGCTGAACTAATAAAACCCTCCTCTATTGCACTCAAGCGTGTTTCAGTGTTTAAATCTTCAGCATCACTAAGAGAATAAAGTTACAAAAAATACAGTCAGCGATCGTAGCTATCCGAAGACTTAATTTCATGAAGCCAATATAATGTCTGTCCTTAAAAATAAAATGTACTCCCGTTGTTCCAAATTAACTGTTGCATTTGACTTTTTAAAGTCTTTCTTTCACAACTTTGACTTTAAATATTTTTTATTGTTTTATATAAGTTCTGATGAAATTTATACGAATAGACTAGTTTTCAAATGTGTTTTTCATTGGTAAACTATGCACTAATAAATATTATATATAACACAAACAAAAATATTTGAAAGTCGAAGTTGAAAAGAAAATACCTCAAAAGTCAAACTGAAACATTTATTTTGGGATTAAGGAAGTACTAAAAAATACCTGTCTTCTAACCAAGAAACACTGTACAGGTCACCTAAGCAAGTGTCGAAACCGGGTGGTGGGGGAGGGGTCATGTCCGGACAATATGTGGCCCAACTACTTTCGTTTGCATTCGATGCAGTTGTTACATAAATGTTCAGATCTTCGGGTATAAGACCTTCAAAAATACTTCCACTTTCACATGCTTCTACGTATATAACCTACGTTTTATAATACTTTAATGATTAATTTCGTCGTACGTAGTTGTTGATGGTTAGCTATAAATGAAGATTTAAATGTATCTATAAGTTCATTCCTACATACCATCTCATCATAGGTACCCATTGCATGCTTTGTTTCCAAAACATTTATGAAATCATTAGCATAAACAAAAGCTGAGGTAGGCATCCCTATCATAATTAACACCAATATCTAATGTTAGTAATGAAGTAGTATATTGATGTATAACGAGCGAAATCAGATTAATTAATTGTGGTAATCTAATACCAAGTATTCCAGGGCCGCCATGATCGGTGTAATACACAAAGATTTTATCTTGAGGTTTGCTTGATAAAACTTTCCCGCTTCCCCCTGTCACGCCTGACGCGTTTCCAAGAAGCACAGCATAGAAATTGGCTGCTGTCACAGCTTCTCCAGTGTAATCCTAAAATGGTGTATAATCAATCTGTTGTTTGATGTCTTATACTCTGTAATATACCCGGCAATTGAGACCCATACTCTCAAAATTTGGGTCAATTGGGTCAAGCTTTCGAGTCAATTGGATCTTGAGAAAAATTAGGCCTGACAATGTAATTCAAAACTTGAAAAAAGCTCCACTGGGACCCGTTTCGACCCGTTACCCATCCTGACCCATTTGGACCCATTTAAAAAATTGACCGTTTGACCCATGACCCATTTCAACCCAAAACCATTTTGACCCTTTACCCAAACCGACCCAGCTTGACCCGTTTGCCAGGTATACTTTTAAGTCATGCTAAGTGACAGCCATATTATAACAGACTTATTTGTCGTTACAGATACTTAGGTGACACAAGCCAACTTTTACTTACTATATATGCTAATGCTAATATAAGATAGGCACGTACGTAAACTGGTGACAAACTAGTTTACATACGTACCTTTGGTACACCATGGTAAACATCGGAGCCATTCGGGCTGTTAATAATGACACCAGGCCTTGGATTCATTGTGTTATTAGCAATGTCATCGTACATGAAGACGATTATGTTCTCATCATTCAAGCCACCCCTTTTTAGTATTTGATACGCATGACAAACATCAGCCTGAAATTGATACAAGCGTGAAGTTTGTGAACTTAATTATGACTTATTAGTTTACATTACATGCATACTAGTAAACAAACACTCATGATCAAGGATGTATATATATATATATATATATATTAACTTAATTATGACTTATTAGTTTACATTACATGCATACTAGTAAACAAACACTCATGATCAAGGATGTATATATATATATATATATATATATATATATATATATATATATATATATATACATATACCTGATGACGATAGTTGTAATAGCCACTTGAACCGGCTACAAGAACGGCCCATTTCGTGCTATTAGAAGGCGATTGATCATTGGTGAAAGAAAACAAACTGGAACGTGAAGCTTCGGAGAGTTGTACCACGAGCAAGGTTAGTAGTAACACGAAGAAGTGGTAAGCAGCCATGGGGATTAGAGTATGAATTGAGTGAGCTCAAAGTGTTCCATATATATACTACATCTAAATAAATGCTGGTATATTGTTTAGGAAAACTCGAACAAGAAATGTTAGCTGTCCCTAAATTTTTTAAGGTTTTCAGAGACCAAAGATTTTAATACATGCAACTGAAAACAAAACATATCATAAAAGAAAGACCGTTTCCAATGATTATTATTTGTTTCTAGTATGATGTTTTAAGTACGATTGTATCGATGTCCAAAAGGAAACAGATATCAATTGGATTTTTTCTTAAACGTGTTATTCCATTGGCGAGTAATTAATCTTGGTAATATTTAATAGGACGAGCTACTTCATTGTTGCGTAAATGCTCCGTAATATATTGTACGGCTAACAAGAAATAACAAGAGCAACATAATTTAACCTTAGTGCTCTAGCCACTTAAATATATACGAGTACATAATTTGTAAATTACCTTGCAGCTACAAGTTTTGTACATATGGAAGTACACTCATTCCTGTCGCTCCACTCCCCTACACGTCATGGAAGTCATTCTGGGTGGGGTTTTCGATACATTACCGTCCCATTTGCAACCTTGTAAAAATAGTGTTTTCTTTTTAAATTAAAGTAGGGTGTGCTAGACTAGAATTATAGCGCACTAATTTAAATCCTAAAAATCGTTATAAAGACTTGCCTAAAAAGAAAATTTTGAAAGGCAAAGGGCACCTCACTTAAATACCGCTCAACCATTTGGTAAGACTCTTCAGAATATTGTTTTCACTAAACACTATTCTAAGCATAGTCCAATGATACAGTTCAAGGCTTCAAATATGACATTGTAACATTCCTAAGACCACCCCGAATCATCGTAAATTTGCTCACATATTAGACTATCACATAAGCGCCAGTTTGAAAATTATATGTACAAAGTGAATGTGAAAAACTTTCTTCCTCAAATGTGTAATAATCAGAAAGTGGATCGTGAAAAAGTGATTGGATCATGGAACAGTGAGGGCAGATGAGGACATAGATGATGTCATTGGTAACAGGGGATCCAATTCTTTGTGCAGTAGAGGATGAAGCGAATGCAAAGGATACAACATATAAAGGATTGGACTCTCATTCACGGCATGGCCAAAAGCAGCCCCAAGGACTTTCAGAAGATATTCTCATACGGAGCACAAGGGATGTGTCGAGTACAAGCGCCATTGGGACACCTCTAACCACTACTATAAACTTTATAGAAGCCAAAATAGGTTCACAATAACTCGTTTTTGAGCATTACTTGGTAATGTTATGGCAGTCTATCTACAATATAAGGACGAGAATTGAACTTTACTTCATAGTTGATACCGAAATCTCACTAATCATGTAAGATGTAGCATACTTGATTGCATGAGATGACTGTTTGGACGTGATCTCAAGGATAAAAGCACAACATAATCAAAACAGACGCAAAAACCATGTATTCCTATGATTCACCAAAACCACAGCCAATTAACGTGTTCTTTACCAAACATATCCAAGCAAAAAAAATGTTACAAGTAAAACAGATTATCGCATCTGCACAATTCCTGCACTGATCAGCTTCTGAATCTTGTTCATCACAGATGGATTCTTCATGTGATCCTGCGCAGCCTTGGGGTTCTCTTGAAGATCCTTCAAAACCTGTCAAACCAAAAAAACGTCAACACATTTTCCAATATATTAATAGTCCGATACCAATTTCTAACCCATAACTAAAAATACAAAATATACCTGAGCCATAACAGGATCTGTAAGAATATTCTGAATTTCTGGATCCTGCATAGCCTTCGCCTGCAAAAAAAAAAAAAGAAAAAAAAAAAAAAAATGGTTATAAAGACTAGAGAATATTATGTTTGCTACCTTAAAAAATTATGTATTTCATAAAAACAAACCTGTCTCTCCTTCAACTCGTCAGGTGTCAAATCTCCACGGCTGGCTCGGTTAATTTGTTGCACACAGCTGAAATGACATGCAAACAAGTTAAGCATAAAACAAAGATGAATCAAGATATATCTGAAAAAACAGGCCACAGATTATTTATACATACGTGTCCTTTATCGTTAAGAAATATACAGTGTATATATATATAACTCAAATCGACCACTTTTAAAAGTAAACAGGATATAGTTTGTGGGGGTACCTCCTGACACCCTCTAGCAACTCTGGGTTTTGAGGATCGTGTTTCAATCCCTCTTGATACGTCTCCAAGGCTTTGTCAAACTCTTTCATGAAAAACTGGATGGCACCTTTTCTGGTGTACCCCTTCGAGAATTTTGGATCAATTTCTATGCACTTTTCGGCATCTTTTAGACCTTCTGGCATTGCACCGAGTTTTGTGTAGCAAGCAGCTCTATTACTGTATGCCTATTAAGCAGACCACAACCAACACAAATAATAAAATGGTCATATAACAAAGATACACAAAAGGTTCTTTTATAAGTCATCAAAGGGACTCTATTTTGATCGCTTACACAAATTTTGAAACAATATGCAATTGATCAGGAAAAAACTATTAAGTACGTGTGTGTTTGGTATAGGGATATGCAACGGCGAACCCGGATAATGGTAGAACAAAAAATTTGAAGCTAGACTCACTTCATAATTTACAAAGTTTATTTCATAGTTAAGGTGCACCTTCAAAAAATGATTAATAACACCCTTAAAGAAGCAATAATATTTCACTAATTTTACAATAAGTTGAGTGGTAACAACTATCAACTGCTAGGTACAACGTACGTCCACAGCTGAGGGTTTATAGGAATGAGAACAGAAATGATCCAACGTGTTTGGTGTAAATGAAGGGGTTTCAAATTAGGGTTTCAATCCCTCAAAATGGAGGCTCTTGTAAACCCACAATGGGAGATGGGTTCAATTCCTAAGTCTATTACCATCAAGCCTATACCAATCGTGATTCACGAGTTCAAATCAAACACCTACTAATCTGAAAATGACACTCTAAATGAAATTTAGAGTTTAAGCCACACAAAAAACAAGCACTATATAAAACCGGTCAAAAGAAACAAATACCTTTGGGTCTTTGGGATTTCTTCTCAAAGCTTCGGTGTAGTGCCTAATAGCATCTGGGTATTTCTGCTCTTTGAAGTATTCATTTCCTGAGAAACATTTGTAAATTTAAACACCATGAACATGCAAGGACAAGGTGATATTATATGTGTAGGAAATTAGACGTGTAAGATGACAAGGTGAATAGCAGGTTGGGTGATCTCAAACATGTAGAGATAAAATCTGGTGCTATTTGACATAGCTTAAATTAGCCCTGTTAGGTAGCGTCGATCTAGAAAACATGGTTGCAAAGTCTGATGTGACGGTTTGTTGACTAGTCCATCCCGTTTCGCCCAAAAATGTCTAGCCTTGTTCTAGTGTAAACAAATATCCCAAGCTCATTTAAAAAACTAGCTATAATATACACCTACTTATATAGTAGGTAATAAAGATACTATAATCAAGAAAACATTACAAAAATCCTATCCTATACATTATTTAAACTAACACCAAGCCATCTTATTCTTTTATCATTCATTTTAAAAACGTATGCGTAAAATATTTAAGGTTATAATATTTATAACTGATTTATTTTTATTAAAAACTCAAACGTTGGTCAACGACAGTCTCGACGCCATCTCAAAGTCAAGACGGACTCTTTTCAATCTTGCTAGAAATACCCTACGGGCAACCAATTTTTGAAAAAATCCACAACTTAAGACCAACTTGAGCACTAAAATCAACGAGTAATAATGCACTGAAAATCACTACTGATTAATATAAGTGCATGACACATTACGTTTTAAGCTGTTCCATGCTTTGCCAACTAACCCATTTTGTATCAACCCCTTCCTAAGTCACTACTGATTAATATGAGTGCATGACACATTACGTTTTAAGCTTTTCCATGCTTTGCCAACTAACCCATTTTGTATCAACCCCTTCCTAAGTAAGCAGGTCAAAATTACCACCTACAGTAATAATATGCTAACCTTTCTCACGCTCTTTTTCGGCAAGTTCAGGGTCATAGTACTCTTGTTGCTCCAGTTCCTTCTTTGCTCTTTCTGCATCATTTAGCTTCTTCAAGGTATCTGGGTTGCGATGCTCCGTAAGGGCTTTTTGGAAGGTCTCAATTGCAGGTTCGTAGTCTTTGGATGTTTTAGCCATCTTAACCAAAGCAGTTCCTTTTCTAGTCAGAGCCCTGGCAACCATCTTATAGTCTGACCGAAGCTCCCTTCCCCTCTCCACAGCTTTTTCACAATCTTTTATGCATTCATCATACTGCAAAAAACAGAAAGTTACTACTGAATAACTACCAAGCGATGTATAATCACATTTATAGCAAAAGCCAATGTAAATCACATTTTATTAAAGACAGATGGAAAATGTCACAAAAAGAATAGAACAAAGAAACAGCAATGCCTATTATTTTATACATAAGGTCAACGAACATATAAAGTTGTAAGGAGTAGTAAACAGAAAGTACGGAATCAGCCATAGGAAAGAAGATTTGATGTACCAAACCAAAAAACAAATCTGTGCACCACAAACTACCGCGTATAATCAGAAAAGATAACACGTATGACGTAACCATTACTGAAAAAAAAATTGGATCATCAGAAAAAGGCTCCTTTTTAACTAATAGTAAATAGTAAATTCCATCCCATACTACCGTATTTGCACACTACCAGATGTATCACAAAGGTCCCAATGTTTACATCATTTAATTGATAACAAATTATACCATGAAGCCAAATCAACACACACACATATAACACATACAAATAAAATAAAAGCAAATAACAAATAAAAATTAAGAAAAGTTATACCTTAGCCATCTCCAAGTATACAGCAGCCCTATTCGTAAGAAACGAAATATCACAATCATCCAATTCAATAGCTTTAGTATAGTGTTCAATAGCAGTATCAAAATCCTTCTTCTTATAAGCAGCATTACCGGCCTCTTTCTCCTTTTGCGCCTGCGCTTTCCTCTCCTTAACCTCCCTCTCCTCATCATCCATCAGCTCCGGTTCAGGCTCCGGTTCAGGCTCCCGCTTCTTCTCCTTCACCGGCTCAGCTTCATATGCCGGCCGTTTCCGCTCTTTCGGAGGCGAATCCGGCATCTCCACATCATCTCCAAAACCACTACCACTAGGACTTTGCATCTTCACATTCAACAGCACACTCAACGCTTGCATCACTCTCTGATCCTTCAAATACAAATTCAAATTGCTAGGGTTTCGTTGTAAATCCATCATCATGTTTACAAAATCCGGTTGTTGCATAAACATCCGTGTAGACGGGTCAGCAGTCAACTTAGCCAACATATCCGGTCCAAACGCATCACCAAATAGATTATTAGCCGGTCCACCACGTGCCGAATCACGTGACCTAGATGCAGCAGCTGCTGATTGAGCATCAGTTAATCCAGATTTCAATGTTTCATTGTTAGGATCAACTTCTAGACCTTTTTTATAAGCTGAAACGGCGTCGTCGTATTGACGTAAGCCGTGATGAGCCGCGCCGAGCCGAGAGTAGCCTTTTGACCAATCAGGTTTCAGATCGACGGTTTTTTTGGCGTCAGTTAATGCTTCAGAAAATTGATTTAACGAAGCGTACGCAGCTGATCTATTGGAGTATAAAACATGGTTTGTTGGTGCGAGATTGATTGCGTCAGTGAAGTGACGGATGGCGTCGGTGTAATCACCGGCGGAGAACGCTGCGTTACCTTTTGCTTTCGCTTCGTCGGCCATCGGATAATGTTGCCGGCAGTTGATGACTGTAAATTTGTTGTAATTTTGTATAGTCGATGAGATAGAAGTCGATTTGGGCGATTGGAGATATAATAAGAAATTAGGGTTTTATATACTAACGAGAGCTTTCGTTTGTAAGATTCTAGAGAGTTCTGGCCACCATCATTAGATTAGATTAAATTATAATTAAAATTAGAATTAGAAAGTAATTACTCCGTATTATTTATGGAAAATAATATAAAAAATTAAAATTACTAAACAAGAATTGATTAACTACTCCGTACTTGAAAAACATTATTGGGTACTTGTTGGATTTTAAAGAGTGGATCGGTTCTACTTGTTATCTTTTTTTTTTTTCTTTTTTTTTTTAAATAACGATTACTATTAAAGTTAGGATCCTTCGTCAATAAATAAAAGCAAAAACCGATACAACGAAACCAAACAAAAATATGGCTCGCGAAAAGAAAATAAGGTAGAATGAAAAGTCAACATAGACCTAGCTAACTCTAAACAAGCCACAATGGAAACACAACACCAATCACAAACCAATCACAAAAGAGAAACCTAGCAAACGTGCCAACCCACAAACGATCGAACAAAATAAAAGCATACGAGTCAAATAATAATAAGCAACGAAAATAGAAACCAAATAAGCTGGATTAGCGGGCATGGAAGCACTCTTTTGATTTCTTTCGTCCGACCTTGTCGTTATCCCATCGATCTTATCAATACGACGACATTTGCCTTGCCGATTTGGAAAAGACAAGGTCAAAACATCCGATGACTTATCGCTAATAAGAACACCCATTTGTTGGGAAATCAAGCCTTGATCTGCCAAATCTTGAAAAAAACCTACACGATTAGAGCCCGAAGATCCCGCCTCGTACTTTTCACAAATCGAAGGAACAACCGTTGAAGACTTTATTTTATTCTTGCCTCTTTTAGAACGTAATTTTAAAGATTTGGTCACAGGATGTACAGAGGCGTCTTTGGACATAGGCAAGATAGACAATCGCCTAGGGCCCAAAAAGTTTGAAGGGTCCAAAATTTTATTTAAAGTTGTAATATTGTTATTTTAAATAGTTAAATGCATTGTAAGTATATACAAATTGATAAATTTAAGTATTATCTTTTTATATGTATTAAAAAATTAAACGTGTGTGAGGGTCCATTTTTGTTTTCGCCTAGAGCCTTTGAATTGCTGAGACGGCCCTGTGGATGTACAACCACCTCATCAACAGGAGTTGACTTATCACAAGCAACACCCATAACAAAAACATCTTCATGAGTTGGCTTATCACTAACCATACCAACATCTTCCATGACCACAACAGGAACATCGTCTTCATCCATAACCGGTGCTGAATTTAAATTAAAATGAGCCACCTTATCTAAATCAATAGTGCCCGAATCAGTAACTAAAGTCGTTGCAGGTACCTCAATAACTAAAGGCATTGCAACTACTTGTTATCTAAGGATCTGTTGTATGTTTTTATGATTTACTAACAAAAAGAAAATCAGTACTACGAGTTTTATTTTTTGAAAAAAAAAATTAATTAAAAGAGGAATTTTTATTAAAAAATTAAAAGAATCTAATTCAATAAACAAACGGAAGTTGATCCTCACACACCACTTTTTATTCCATTTAATTTACTATTATACCTTTAATTATACTTAGAATAATAAAATAATATAAGTTCAACTCTCTAGAAATATAACTGTGAATTCATGAGACAAAATTGTAGATGGATCAAAAAGTGACATGTGAGAATCATCACTCATAACAAAAGGACCTAAACCACCCCAAAACTATCCAACCGAGCACCACACCTCACCCTAACAATCAACTAAAAGACACCACCACTCCTATAGTCAATTACCCGCTCATTACCCGCTAGTTATCCGTCATTACCCGTAATGAACCATAGGCACGGATTAGTTACCCGCCTTAGTTACCTGCACTCACCATGAATTTAACGGAAGTAGATATGTTAGTTATAGCAATTGTGTGTCCCAATGACTTTTTATTGTTTGGACTTGATGTTTTATTGTTTGTACATTGTATATTAATAGGAGTATTGTTTTAGCCATTATAGGGAGTGTTTAGTTATGAGTTAGTTATAGAATATTGGTGTTGATGTGGCGCTGATGTGAAAGGTTAAGAGGATGAATAGTTTAGTTATGACAGGGAGTGACTTAACAAAACAAACTACACGTCAAATAAGGAAATACCTAACCAAAGAAAATCCAAGAAAATGAACCTGGCCAAATTCTAACCCAAAGACAATGCACCGAATCTCGGAAACCACAAGCTAGCTTGAGGTACCTGCAACGCCATCAAGCTTATTTTATGAAAAAGTCGTGGTTCTTCGCTGCTAAAGAAGCTTTCTTGCTCTTGGAGCCGTGTTTAAAAAACTTAACTTCTGCTTGAAAGGTTAAGGGACATCAGAAGACACGTTAATCTCTTCTTCTACAATCCGACACGCCTTATGAGCAGCTCGAACATTGATCCTAAACTCATCACAACATGAGCAATCCCTGCCCGAACCCAAGCCCGATAAATGAGCATCACCAACATCCGAAAGGGAAGCATCGACAACAGGGACATTAATATCCAAACTACCCCGGTCAATTGCGATCCATAAAGCCCACTCGAAGACCCTAAAGAAGTTTGGTGCCTAGAGAGTCGAGAGCTTCTTGAATCGAGCTTCTTGATCCATGAAGCCAACTCGAAGACCTAAAGAAATTTTGTGCACTCCTTACCGGGGTCTGGGGAGAACCGACATGTTAGAAGTAGCCACCATCTCAATCTAAATGCCGTCATCGTGGATTTGATCAAGGGAATTCAAATCTGAAACCTCTTCAACCCACACGGCTCGTTAGCCGAACCCACCTTAACAGCTTCCAGAAAACCAAGAATATGATCCACAAGCAACAAAACCAAGAATACGATCCACATTCGTTTTCATCGAACACACCAAACGAACCAAGTTGCTTTAATCCAACCAAAGTGTTGGCCACATCCCTCGCCACATCAAGTAAACGAACCCAAAAATAGATCATAGTAGATCATAGATAATGTAAATTTTATTTTAGTATTTAAAATTGAAATGTGCACAAATTATGAATGGATAATTAAGCAACTAATACATTGCTTATGTTGCATAATTGCATGGTATAATTTCTGATGAAAAATTGGAGGCTTTATGTATCGTTCTATTAAACATGTGTAGTAAAAAATTACAAACACTAAACGAAAACAACTGGAAAAAATAGATCAAGCTGTCACTGCTTCTTCTTTTCCAGCCGCAAGTTGGTTCTGAATGTGTTGAGGTACCACATCAAATTTGGCTAGTTGCATCGTGTACGATGCTCGACCTTTCGTCATTCCTCTTAGCGTACTCACGTATTGGAACATCTCTGCTAGCGGAACTAGCGAGTCCACTACCTGCAGTGCAATGAAACATAAATATGCCGCTAACCTAGTTCGATATAAACGTTGCTTTATGTTACGTAACAGAAGTAAAAGAAACATACCTTTAGACCACCAGGTTTGTCACCAAAGCTATTAATCTGTCCTCTCCTGGAATTAAGATCACCAATAACATCACCTAAATGTTCTTCAGGTGTCACAACTTCAACTCTCATAATCGGTTCCAAAATTTTAGGAGCCGCTTTCCTAACACCTTCACGAAAAGCTCCTCTAGCTGCCAGCTGGAACGCTAATACACTAGAGTCAACATCATGGTAGTTCCCATCCGTTAATACTGCACGAACGTCAACAACAGGAAACCCAGCGAGTACTCCATTAGTCATCGACTCTTCTAGCCCTTTTATTACACCAGGGATGTATTCTCGTGGGACCGCACCTCCTTTAATCTCGCTCTTGAACTCGTACCCACTGCCTGCCTCTAATGGCTCGAACCGAACGGTTATATCGGCAAACTGACCTTGTCCACCTGACTGCTTTTTGTGAGTGTATTTCACTTCGGCTACACGTGAAATGCTTTCACGGTAGTTCACTTGTGGTGCACCTACATTTGCTTCCACCTGAAAATTTTTAAGCAACAAGTTGTAATGAATGTTTAAACATATTCCAACTGTTTTAGTCGTTATATATTGTCATATTAAATTAAATTAAATTCTATTGATCTTCTTTTATGTGCATATATAGCACACAAAAAGTATTAGACGGGATTAGTAACATAACGAAATATTTTTAAGAGTAAATTATATGAAATTACACCAAACGTCCTTATCTTTTGAAAATTATGGCGGTCGTCCCTGTGGTTTTAATGAAATTAAACCACGCGTCCTTATATTTCAAAACTTACACTGATCGTCCCTGACATGAATAAAACTGTACATTGATGGTCCCTAACATGAATAAAAGTGTAGGTGGATGGTCCCTGACTCTTTCAAAGTATGCATTAATAGGAGGGACCAGCAATGATCTTCTTAAGATCGATCTGTCTTAAAGTGGTCAAGGAATCCACATACATTTTTAGGTAAGTGAGGGACGATCAGTGTAATTTTTAAAAGATAAGGACGATTGACGTAATTTAATGAAAATTATTGGGACTGTTGGTGTAATCATGAAAAATAAAAGGATGGTTGGTGTAAATTTAATGTAAATCAAAAGGACAATTGGTATGGTTTACTCTAATGTTAATTACACAATAATGAAGAAAACAAACCTTGAATTCCCTCTTGAGCCTATCGACAATAATCTCGAGATGCAATTCTCCCATCCCTTCGATTACCGTTTGGTTGATTTCTTCATCGCGTGAGAAGTGAAAAGAAGGATCTTCTCGTGCAAGCTTGATTAAACCGTTAGCCATCTTATCAACATCCGCTTTGGTCTTGGGTTCAATAGCAACTTTAATGACGGGATCAGGGAAGTCCATTCTTTCAAGAACAATCGGCTTATCAGGATCACATAACGTTTCACCCGTAATCGTATCTTTCAACCCCGCAAGAGCCACAATATCGCCAGTTAACGCTACCGTAACATCTTCTCTTGCATTCGCGTGCATTTCAAGTAATCTCCCAATTCTTTCTTTCTTCCCTTTGTTTGCGTTAACAACATAAGATCCAGCTGCTAGCTTCCCTGCATATATTCTAACGAATGTAAGCGACCCGACAAACGGGTCGTTCATGATCTTGAAAGCTAACCCGGCAAACGGTTCGTCATCACTTGCGACCCGGGAAATTTCAATTTCTGGATCATCCGGGTCGGTACCGATCATAGGTGGCACATCAAGTGGCGACGGTAAATAGTCAACAACGGCATCAAGCAACGGTTGAACCCCTTTGTTCTTAAAAGCTGACCCACATAAAACCGGTACAAAATTACCACCTAAGGTACCCTTTCTAATTAACTTCTTAACGGTTTCTTCATCGGGCTCAACCCCTTCAAGATACCCTTCCATAACCTCATCATCTAATTCAACAATCATTTCGATCATCGTTGCTCGATATTCTTCAGATAAATCTTGAAGATCGGAAGGTATATCTTCATACGAAAACTTAGCACCCAATTCTTCCCCACCCCAAACTATAGCCTTCATCCTAACAAGATCTATAACCCCTTTAAACGTATCTTCCGCACCAATCGGTAGTTGTAACACAAGTGGCTTAGCACCCAAATTTGAAATTATCATATCACGCGTTCTAAAAAAGTTTGCACCGAGCCGGTCCATTTTATTCACAAAACAGATCCTCGGTACACCATATTTATCAGCTTGTCTCCAAACCGTCTCGGACTGGGGTTCGACCCCAGCAACACTATCAAACAAACAAATGGCACCATCGAGAACCCGTAGGGCCCGTTCTACCTCAAGCGTGAAGTCTACGTGGCCAGGTGTATCGATAATGTTGATACGGTGATTGTTCCAAAATGTGGTGGTTGCAGCTGAAGTTATGGTGATTCCTCGTTCTTGTTCTTGTTCCATCCAATCCATTGTTGCTGTACCCTCATGTACCTCACCGATTTTGTAACTTCTGCCAGTGTAGTAAAGTACTCGTTCGGTTGTGGTTGTTTTTCCTGCATCTATGTGAGCCATAATTCCGATGTTGCGGTAATCCTTCAATGGAACCGTACGCTTTCCATCTACTCAATACAAGAATCAACAAAATAGGAGCATTTAGTCCTTAACTTTTACATTCAGAATCTTGTTAACAATTTCATTAAAGTCATTCAGAATCAAAATTCCCACTTATATATGGTCAATTTACTACTGATTGCATTCAACTTCACACATGTTCTTGTTGCTCATGGCACTATATGCTGACGTGGCATCATATATTGCTGCCACGTCCTCAAAAATCACGTTACCTGATAAGAGCTCACTAGATACATCAAATAAAACTTTTGGAAGTTTATTACATACAAAATGTCAAAAATACGTTAATTCACTACATAGGATAGCAAAAGGTGCAAGTTGAATACATTATAACACAATTTGCCCTTTTTATTTCTAATTCATGAGGCAACAAGATAAATAGAGACCCTAAAATAGATAATTGTAAGTAAAATTAACCTAATTAAGTTATCATATCAACGAAATCAATTGTGCTGTATTAAATTTAACAACTATAATACCTTCGGAACCAGCAGCCATGGCGAAAACCGAAAGGTTTTTCTTTTGGAAACGCAAAATTGATTTGGTTGGATTGAACCGTTGTGTTCCAAAGAATGATGATGTAAGATTACGCTGTTGTTGGCGACGGAGGGAGGTGGCCGGAGAAAGAAAGAGGCGACGGATAGGTGGTCTGGTAGAGGAAGCACCATTGTTACCGGAGAAATTACAAATTGAAGCTGCGGCGGCGTTTGATGACAGAGCAACAGCTTCTGCCGCCATTATAATTTATCAGAAAAGAATCTCCGCCACTGGAAGATTATGGAAGGGGATAAGTTTGAAGTGGTAATATAAGAAGGGGGATTGTGTTTTGGATAGAAACTAAAATGGATATATTTTTTGTGGTAGGAAAATATTGTATGATAAATTTGATAAGTTTACATTTATTTATTTATTTATTTATTTATTTATATATATGGTCAACGGTACCCAATAATATATCGCCACCTCATCAAAATTGCTACAGTATAACAGTAGCTACAGTATAACAGTAACATGCAGGGGTATTTTTGTCTTTTCACACCCCATAAACTGCAAAAAAAAAAAATTGAAACAAATAATAAGCACTCAGATATGAAAAAATCTGGCAACAGACCGCCTTCACCAGCAACATCCTGCAACAATCTATGCCGGCAACCACCACAACTACTCAGATCTGAAAAAACTAAACCTCATAAAAAATGAACATGCTTATTATTAACATAAAAATGAGACATGAACATAAAAAACAAGATCTAAAAAATCAGATTTATAAAAAAAAATAATCTGAAAATAAAGATTAAAACTTCTGATCTAAGAGCTTACACTCAGATTATACCGACCTACAGAAAATACATGTAAAACGAAACGATAAAAAAAATTAAAGTTAGGAGACTATGAAAGTCATAAATAAATAGATACGGAGTATGGAAAAAATATTTGAACATACGACACTTTGATCGGAAAAAAGGTAGCGACGATTGATCGGAAAAACAAAAGGTAGCGGTGGTTGATGGTGAAAGAAAGTGAGTGGTTGTTGAAGAGAGCGATTTTGAGAGGTAAAGAGGAGAGAATTCGTTCGAGGAGTTCGATCGATAGTTTGCGCCATAATTTCGAGTCCATTTCCAGCGCCGGAGATGCTCCGATGATAGCGAGTTTCATTGACGGTGTAGAGAGAAATGGAAGACGGATGAGAAAGGGTGTTTGGGAGAGAGAATGATGGTTTGTGAAATGAGAGAAAACTAGTGAAATGACCCGTGAAACCACGGGTTTGTTTAAACGAAACAGTTTAATGATAGGTATTAAGTGAACGTAAATGCTAAAGTTATTTAGTTTAATGACCCGTGAAACCACATAGTCCGACTAAGAAACTCGTCAGCTGAACATTTCATCAAACACCTAAAATACATATTTAACAATCCACATCCAATCATAAGAGATAATATTGATTGTCATTTTATTTTAAAAGTGTAAATTAAAATATTAAAATATAAATGTTGAATTATAATTATTAATAAGATTTAATAATAATTAATTAATTAATAAGGTTTAATTTTAATTCAAAATTATTTAGATTAATGACATCACTCACCATGCTTAGATTTTTTTCTTTTTCTTTTTGATTTTTTCTTAACAAAGAAATTAGCCTAATAATGATATCATCATAGCAATATAATAGAAACTATAGATAGAAGTTTAGGTGAACTCCAAGATCCGTTAATTGTTTAGAATTAATTCGCCCCATATAATATGTTTCCATAACAATTATTTAATCCGACCCATGCCCCATCTAAAATGTTTCCATAAGAATTCTTTTTCATTTTATGTTTAGCTATAAAAAGTTACTATCAAAAGAGTTTTACATATTCATTAAAAGGCCCAATCTATTTTTTTTTGTTTTTTAATTCAAAGGCCCAAAGTATATATTTTTATACTCCGTATTTATATTTACAATTTATATTATATATATATATATATATATATATATATATATATATATATATATATATATATATATATATATATAATATCAGTAAAGAAATAAAAAAAAATTATTAAAAAATGTTGTAAAATAGGCTGAGAAAAAAAAGATGTAAGAGTGGAATAGTGGTGTGTGTGAGAGCCGTAGATTTTAGTAGAAATAGATTATAGCAGTGGTGGATGGATCAGAATTGACAACCGGATTATAGAAGGAAAGGAAAAAATTGGATGGAGAAAAAAGATGAAAAAAAGTAGATGGGTAGGTGAAAATAAACAAAAAAGAAACATAAGGTAGAAAATTACAAACCACTCCACTAAGGTTTAAATCTTTGAGGACGATGGCCTGAAATGTTAGGTAGCGGCGATAAAAGCTAGATTAGGTGGGAGAAAAGTGGGGAGGTTTTTTTTAGGGGTAGTGTTATATTTTGAAGAAAAAATTTATTTTTGAAAAAATAAAAGACACAGAGGAAATGAAATGGTTTTAATGGTGAGGTGGAGTTTGAAAGTGAAGCAACAAAGTTGCTTCCTACCATACAAACAAACAAAATTTCATAAGCATTCTTAACACATTTTTACATTCCTTGTCCCTGTGCTTTGACACAAGTAACACTCCTCGTCCTTATACTTTTTTTTTGCTTTCCTTGTCCCTAATGTATTTACTTTATACATTCCTCGTCCTTCCGTCCAATTGCTGTTAGTTTCTGCCGTTAAATCATGTCATGTGCTAGACATGTGAGGGTACTTTCGTCTTTTTCATATTTCTTCTCCATTTTCATTCTCTTTCATCTTCTATCTCTTTCTTAAAGTATGAACCCTAATAAAAGTAAATCCAAATTAAAATTCAAATCAAGATTCCTAACTAAATTAAAATCTAAATCAATAAAAGCATAAAATCTCATATGATCTTCAAAAGTATCCCCATGCCTGATTTTGACTACTGATCCATTTTCTTCAACCTTCATTAACATCGAACACAAACTTTGTAACTTTGTAATCAAACACAAACTTTTGGATGTAAAATAAGGTATCATTCAAGACTAAAATTTATCATCCTTTTTAATTGATTTTTGCTAACATAATCATATCAACCCTTTAAAACAAATAGACAAATTAAATCGATGGTTATGGTAAAAGTTCTGAAACAAATCAATTTGGAAACTGAAATAATTCAGTTTGACGATAAACGTAAAAACTGAAATAATACCCAATATTCAGGTGGCTGCATCTTAAGGGTGTAATCAAATTAAATTCTTCAAAATCAAAATTAGTACAACGGTGACTGACTCAGAATCGATCTCCATCAAATGCAAGATCCGCCGTGAACCACCAAACTTTGCAACCTGACAATCTTTGTCGTCTCCGGCATTATATCAACAAACAACCTCCGCAGTCTTTGTAGTGACCCGAACTTTTCCATGTTATATATATTAATTGAGATTGATATTTACATGATTAAATGTTTCCAACATGTTAAGCAATCAAACTTGTTAAGACTTGATTAATTGAAATATGTTTCACATAGACAATTGACCACCCAAGTTGACCGGCGATTCACGAACGTTAAAACTTGTAAAAACGACATGACGATATATATATGGATATACATATGGTTAACATGAGATTATGATAATTAAGTATCTCCATAAGTATATTAACAATGAGTTATATACATATAAACAAGACTACTAACTTAAGGATTTCGAAACGAGACATATATGTAACGATTATCGTTGTAACGACATTTAAATGTATATATATCATATTAAGATATATTAATATATCATAATATCATGATAATATAATAATTTAACATCTCATTAGATATAATAAACAATGGGTTAACAACATTAATTGAGATCGTTAACTTAAAGGTTTCAAAACAACACTTACATGTAACGACTAATGATGACTTAACGACTCAGTTTAAATGTATATACATGTAGTGTAATTAGATGTATTAAAATACTTTTGGAAGACTTCAAGACATATATCAAAACACTCATACTTAACGAAAATGGTTACAGTTACTTTCCCATTCTTTTCTTTCATCAAGAATTCTAGTCGTATTCTTACCCGTATTATACACAGCTTCAAAACGTACTTACTATGGGTATATACCAATAGGAACTAGCATGGGATTCCACTCTTGATTATGTCATGTATGACTAATCAATTTTAACTTCTACCATGAGCTAGTCAACTAACTAGAACTCCTTTTAACCCCACTCACCACTCACCAATTACCACTCATCATTCACTCCATTTCACTTCCAATTCTCTTTCTAATTCTCTCTCAACACACACACACACTATTATGAACGTATTTTTCCAGTAGTTAATCATCATCTTCATAAAAAATCACTTCAAGAATCAAGCTATAATCATCATAGGAAGAACACTTCAAGAACACTTCAAAAATCCCTTCAAGTTTACTAATTTACTTCCAAGCTTTCTAATCCATTCCAAGTAATCATCTAAGATCAAGAAACCTTTGTTATATATAGTAGGTTATCTTTCTTATTCAAGGTAATATTCATATTCAAACTTTGATTCAATTTCTATAACTATAAACTATCTTAATTCGAGTAAAAAATCTTACTTGAACTTGTTTTTGTGTCATGATCCTACTTCAAGAACTTTCAAGCCATCCAAGATCCTTTGAAGCTAGATCATTTCTTGTCACTTCCAGTAGGTTTACCTACTAAACTTGAGGTAGTAATGATGTTCATAACATCATTCGATTCATATATATAAAACTATCTTATTCGAAGGTTTAAACTCGTAATCACTAGAACATAGCTTAGTTAATTCTAAACTTGTTCGCAAACAAAAGTTAATCCTTCTAACTTGACTTTTAAAATTAACTACACACATTTTCTATATCTATATGATATGCTAACTTAATGATTTAAAACCTGGAAACACGAAAAACACCGTAAAACCGGATTTACGCCGTCGTAGTAACATCGCGGGCTGTTTTGGGTTAGTTAATTAAAAACTATGATAAACTTTGATTTAAAAGTTGTTATTCTGAGAAAATGATTTTTATTATGAACATGAAACTATATCCAAAAATTATGGTTAAACTCAAAGTGGAAGTATGTTTTCTAAAATGGTCATCTAGACGTCGTTCTTTCGACTGAAATGACTACCTTTACAAAAACGACTTGTAACTTATTTTTCCGACTATAAACCTATACTTTTTCTGTTTAGATTCATAAAATAGAGTTCAATATGAAACCATAGCAATTTGATTCACTCAAAACGGATTTAAAATGAAGAAGTTATGGGTAAAACAAGATTGAATAATTTTTCTCATTTTAGCTACGTGAAAATTGGTAACAAATCTATTCCAATCATAACTTAATCAACTTGTATTGTATATTATGTAATCTTGAGATACCATAGACACGTATACAATGTTTCGACCTATCATGTCGACACACCTATATATATTTCGGAACAACCATAGACACTCTATATGTGAATGTTGGAGTTAGCTATACAGGGTTGAGGTTGATTCCAAAATATATATAGTTTGAGTTGTGATCAATACCGAGATACGTATACACTGGGTCGTGGATTGATTCAAGATAATATTTATCGATTTATTTCTGTACATCTAACTGTGGACAACTAGTTGTAGGTTACTAACGAGGACAGCTGACTTAATAAACTTAAAACATCAAAATATATTAAAAGTGTTGTAAATATATTTTAAACATACTTTGATATATATGTATATATTGTTATAGGTTCGTGAATCAACCAGTGGCCAAGTCTTACTTCCCAACGAAGTAAAAATCTGTGAAAGTGAGTTATAGTCCCACTTTTAAAATCTAATATTTTTGGGATGAGAATACATGCAGGTTTTATAAATGATTTACAAAATAGACACAAGTACGTGAAACTACATTCTATGGTTGAATTATCGAAATCGAATATGCCCCTTTTTATTAAGTCTGGTAATCTAAGAATTAGGGAACAGACACCCTAATTGACGCGAATCCTAAAGATAGATCTATTGGGCCTAACAAACCCCATCCAAAGTACCGGATGCTTTAGTACTTCGAAATTTATATCATATCCGAAGGGTGTCCCGGAATGATGGGGATATTCTTATATATGCATCTTGTTAATGTCGGTTACCAGGTGTTCCCCATATGAATGATTTTTATCTCTATGTATGGGATGTGTATTGAAATATGAAATCTTGTGGTCTATTATTATGATTTGATATATATAGGTTAAACCTATAACTCACCAACATTTTTGTTGACATTTTAAGCATGTTTATTCTCAGGTGATTATTAAGAGCTTCCGCTGTCGCATACTTAATTAAGGACGAGATTTGGAGTCCATGCTTGTATGATATTGTGTAAAAACTGCATTCAAGAAACTTATTTTGTTGTAACATATTTGTATTGTAAACCATTATGTAATGGTCGTGTGTAAACAGGATATTTTAGATTATCATTATTTGATAATCTACGTAAAGCTTTTTAAATCTTTATTGATGAAATAAAGGTTATGGTTTGTTTTAAAATGAATGCAGTCTTTGAAAAACGTCTCATATAGAGGTCAAAACCTGGCAACGAAATCAATTAATATGGAACGATTTTAATCAATAAGAACGGGACATTTCAGTTGGTATCCGAGCGTTGGTCTTAGAGAACTAGAATTTTGCATTAGTGTGTCTTATCGAGTTTGTTAGGATGCATTAGTGAGTCTGGACTTCGACCGTGTTTACTTGAAAATTGATTGCTTAACAAATTTTGTTGGAAACTATATAATTTTAACATGTGAATATTATGTGATATATTAATCTCTTAACGCGTTTGATATTATGTGATAGATGTCTACCTCTAGAACAAGTCCCATTGACTCACCTAGTAATAATGAAGAGTCAAATGTAAATTGAAATGATTCGTGGACTGATTCACAAGTTCCCGAAGAGGAACCGGAAGAAGAGTCGGAACCGGAAGAAGAATCGGAACCGGAAGAAGAGTCCGAACCGGATGAAGAAATAGAACCGGTGGGGGAAATAATAAAACGGTTAAGTAAAAGAAAATCCTCAACCAACCGACCAAGGTTAATTATGGTCAATGGTGTTTCCGCCAAGGAAGCAAAATATTGGGAGGATTACCAATTCTCCGATGAATCGGATTCCGACGAGAATTCCGATGATGTTATAGAAATTACCCCAACTGAATTTAAAAAGGCAAAAGAAAATAATAAGGGAAAGGGCATAAAAATAGAGAAATCTAATTCCAACCCCGATGAACTTTATATGTATCGTCAACCCCCGAAGTCCTTAAGTTGTAATAATGACCCGGGAACCTCTAAACCACCAGGTTTTTCTAAACCAATGTGGATAACGACGGCTCGTATTAGGGGAACATCATATATCCCTAGAAACTTGGCAAAACAAACTAAAACCGAAGAAGAAGAAACAAGCGAGTCGGAATAAGATAGTTGTATTCGTGTGGTGTAATATATGTAATATAGTGTGCTTATGCTTTATGATATATGTAAAAATTGCTTGTATTAATAAGTATTTTTTTTTATGAATCTAACTCTTATCTATTTTACAGTATAAAAACACAAAATGGATAGACAACCCAATATTTTAAGAGACCTATCCGGAGACATGATTGATGAAATCTTGTCTAGAGTCGGTCAGAATTCTTCGGCACAACTATTTAAGGTGAGATCAGTTTGTAAGACATTCGAAGAACGTTCCAAGAATGCCTTGGTTTATAAAAGGCTTTCGTTCGAAAGATGGGGGATATCACATTGGGAAATCCATAAGTTACGATGTGTTTACTTTGACGCATATATTGCGGGGAACCCAAATGCTATTTTACGCAATGGGTTAAGAAATTATTTTGACTCAATATATCCGAATATTGGACTTTGTGATTTAGAAAAAGCGGCTAACATGCAACATAAAGAAGCATGTAATGCTTACGGATTAGTAATGTTCGCTTCTCACCAAAGTGAGAACAAGAACATCGGCCTACAACTATTAAACAAAACGTTCCCACAAGTGACGGAGTCGGTAATTGGGGTAAGAAATGAGGTTTTTAGATTGTTACGGGACTGTTGGACATTATGTAACCCTCGTCCCTTTGACGACGTTACTACACGCTGTCTTATCAACGGCCATAACGGTTATGTTCCACAAGACCAAGGATGGGAAGTAGTCCTAGTAAAACCAGAATGCATGACTTGTTTCTGGACGTATGAATTACGTGTCTTTATTGCCTTTGCTGAACGACTTGTGTACTAGCTAGAATTATCTTCACAACTATCTTGTATCAAAGTTATTGTGTGCTATATTTCATGCTTTATGTAAAATAAGCGGTATTGTAAGTTTGTAAAATATTGTATAAAAGTTTGAACGCGAAATATTATTATAATCAGTTTTTCATATAGAATTGTAGTAGTTGAATTGTATATTAGCTACCAAGTATGAACTTAACGGGTAGGTACTACCCGAATTTAAACTTATAAAATGCTAATATGAAGAAAAAGCTTTTATAAATGAGTTCATATTATGCTACAAAATACTATTAACTACTCTTAATATTCTGTATGATTAACTTGTTCCATTTGACTATTTTGAAGGAAATGGCACCGACTACTCGACACACCGTGAATATGAATGAAGAGGAATTCCGTACTTTTCTAGCTTCAAACATAGCCGCAGTACAGGCTACGCTACATACCAACAATAACCTTGGATCTAGCAGTACGGGAAATCGTGTAGGATGCACCTACAAAGAATTCACTGCCTGCAAACCTTTGGAATTTGATGGAACCGAAGGACCGATCGGATTGAAACGGTGGACCGAGAAGGTCGAATCGGTGTTTGCCATAAGTAAGTGTACTGAAGAGGACAAAGTAAAGTACGCTACGCATACCTTCACAGGTTCTGCGTTAACATGGTGGAATACCTATCTAGAGCAAGTGGGACAAGACGATGCGTACGCACTACCGTGGTCAGTATTCAAGCACTTGATGAACGAGAAGTACCGTCCTAGAACCGAGGTCAATAAGCTCAAGACAGAACTTAGAGGGTTACGAACCCAAGGAATTGATATTACCACGTACGAAAGACGATTCACAGAATTGTGCCTATTGTGTCCGGGAGCATTCGAAGATGAGGAAGAGAAGATCGACGCGTTTGTGAAAGGATTACCGGAAAGAATCCAAGAAGATATAAGTTCACACGAGCCCGCCTCCATACAACAGGCATGTAGAATGGCTCACAAACTAGTGAACCAGATTGAAGAAAGAATTAAAGAACAGACTGCTGAAGAGGCCAATGTGAAGCAAGTCAAAAGAAAGTGGGAGGAAAACGGTGATAAGAATCACCAATACAACAACAACATCAATTACAACAATAATCGCAACAATTATCCCAACAATCGCAACATCAATCGCAACTACAACAAACGGCCCAACAACAACAACAACAACAACAACAACAACAACAACAACAACAACAACAACAACAACAACAACAACAACAACAACAGCAACTACAACAATCATCCCAACAACAATAACAACCACAACAACAACAACAATCAGAAGCAGCTATGCCAAAGGTGTGAAAAGTATCACTCGGGGTTCTGCACCAAATTTTGCAATAAGTGTAAAAGAAATGGTCATAGCACGGCGAAGTGTGAGGTCTACGGACCAGGGGTTAATAGAACGAAAGGAACAAATGGTGTCGGAACGAGTAATGGCGGAGGAAGTAGTGTCGGAGCAAGTTATGCCAATGTAGTTTGTTATAAATGTGAAAAACCGGGCCACATTATTAGAAATTGCCCGAACCAGGAGAACACGAATGGACAAGGCCGCGGAAGAGTTTTCAATATTAATGCGGCAGAGGCACAAGAAGACCCGGAGCTTGTTACGGGTACGTTTCTTATTGACAATAAATCTGCTTACGTTTTATTTGATTCGGGTGCGGATAGAAGCTATATGAGTAGAGATTTTTGTGCTAAATTAAGTTGTCCATTGACGCCTTTGGATAGTAAATTTTTACTCGAATTAGCAAATGGTAAATTAATTTCAGCAGATAATATATGTCGGAATCGAGAAATTAAACTGGTTAGTGAAACATTTAAGATTGATTTGATACCTGTAGAGTTAGGGAGTTTTGATGTGATAATCGGTATGGACTGGTTGAAAGAAGTGAAAGCAGAGATCGTTTGTTACAAAAATGCAATCGCATTATACGAGAAAAAGGAAAACCCTTAATGGTGTACGGAGAAAAGGGCAACACGAAGCTACATCTTATTAGTAATTTGAAGGCACAAAAACTAATAAGAAAAGGTTGCTATGCTGTTCTAGCACACGTCGAGAAAGTACAAACTGAAGAAAAGAGCATCAATGATGTTCCCGTCGCAAAAGAATTTCCCGATGTATTTCCGAAAGAATTACCGGGATTACCCCCATATCGATCCGTTGAATTTCAAATAGATCTTGTACCAGGAGCTGCACCAATAGCTCGTGCTCCTTACAGACTCGCACCCAGCGAGATGAAAGAACTGCAAAGCCAATTACAAGAACTTTTAGAGCGTGGTTTCATTCGACCAAGCACATCACCGTGGGGAGCTCCTGTTTTGTTTGTCAAGAAGAAAGATGGTACATTCAGGTTGTGTATCGACTACCGAGAGTTGAACAAACTTACCATCAAGAACCGCTACCCACTACTGAGAATCGACGACTTATTTGATCAACTACAAGGCTCGTCTGTTTATTCAAAGATTGACTTACGTTCCGGGTATCATCAAATGCAGGTGAAAGAAGATGATATTCCAAAGACTGCTTTCAGAACACGTTACGATCATTACGAGTTTATGGTCATGCCATTTGGTTTAACTAATGCACCAGCTGTGTTCATGGACCTTATGAACCGAGTGTGTGGACCATACCTTGACAAGTTTGTCATTGTTTTCATTGATGACATACTTATTTACTCAAAGAATGACCAAGAACACGGTGAACATTTGAGAAAGGTGTTAGAAGTATTGAGGAAGGAAGAATTGTACGCTAAGTTTTCAAAGTGTGCATTTTGGTTGGAAGAAGTTCAATTCCTCGGTCACATAGTGAACAAAGAAGGTATTAAGGTGGATCCGGCAAAGATAGAAACTGTTAAAAAGTGGGAAACCCCGAAAACTCCGAAACACATACGCCAGTTTTTAGGACTAGCTGGTTACTACAGAAGGTTCATCCAAGACTTTTCCAGAATAGCAAAACCCTTGACTGCATTAACGCATAAAGGGAAGAAATTTGAATGGAAGGATGAACAAGAGAAAGCGTTTCAGTTATTGAAGAAAAAGCTAACTACGGCACCTATATTGTCATTGCCTGAAGGGAATGATGATTTTGTGATTTATTGTGACGCATCAAAGCAAGGTCTCGGTTGTGTATTAATGCAACGAACGAAGGTGATTGCTTATGCGTCTAGACAATTGAAGATTCACGAACAAAATTATACGACGCATGATTTAGAATTAGGCGCGGTTGTTTTTGCATTAAAGACTTGGAGGCACTACTTATATGGGGTCAAAAGTATTATATATACCGACCACAAAAGTCTTCAACACATATTTAATCAGAAACAACTGAATATGAGGCAGCGTAGGTGGATTGAATTATTGAATGATTACGACTTTGAGATTCGTTACCACCCGGGGAAGGCAAATGTGGTAGCCGATGCCTTGAGCAGGAAGGACAGAGAACCCATTCGAGTAAAATCTATGAATATAATGATTCATAATAACCTTACTACTCAAATAAAGGAGGCGCAACAAGGAGTTTTAAAAGAGGGAAATTTAAAGGATGAAATACCCAAAGGATCGGAGAAACATCTTAATATTCGGGAAGACGGAACCCGGTATAGGGCTGAAAGGATTTGGGTACCAAAATTTGGAGATATGAGAGAAATGGTACTTAGAGAAGCTCATAAAACCAGATACTCAATACATCCTAGAACGGGGAAGATGTACAAGGATTTCAGGAAATATTTTTGGTGGCCGGGTATGAAAGCCGATGTTGCTAAATACGTAGGAGAATGTTTGACGTGTTCTAAGGTCAAAGCTGAGCATCAGAAACCATCAGGTCTACTTCAACAACCCGAAATCTCGGAATGGAAATGGGAAAACATTACCATGGATTTCATCACTAAATTGCCAAGGACTGCAAGTGGTTTTGATACTATTTGGGTAATAGTTGATCGTCTCACCAAATCAGCACATTTCCTGCCAATAAGAGAAGATGACAAGATGGAGAAGTTAGCACGACTGTATTTGAAGGAAGTCGTCTCCAGACATGGAATACCAATCTCTATTATCTCTGATAGGGATGGCAGATTTATTTCAAGATTCTGGCAGACATTACAGCAGGCATTAGGAACTCGTCTAGACATGAGTACTGCCTATCATCCACAAACTGATGGGCAGAGCAAAAGGACGATACAAACGCTTGAAGACATGCTACGAGCATGTGTTATTGATTTCGGAAACAGTTGGGATCGACATCTACCATTAGCAGAATTTTCCTACAACAACAGCTACCATTCAAGCATTGAGATGGCACCGTTTGAAGCACTTTATGGTAGAAAGTGCAGGTCTCCGATTTGTTGGAGTGAAGTGGGGGATAGACAGATTACGGGTCCGGATATTATACAAGAAACTACCGAGAAGATCATCCAAATTCAACAACGGTTGAAAACCGCCCAAAGTCGACAAAAGAGCTACGCTGACATTAAAAGAAAAGATATAGAATTTGAAATTGGAGAGATGGTCATGCTTAAAGTTGCACCTTGGAAAGGCGTTGTTCGATTTGGTAAACGAGGGAAATTAAATCCAAGGTATATTGGACCATTCAAGATTATTGATCGTGTCAGACCAGTAACTTACCGACTTGAGTTACCTCAACAACTCGCGGCTGTACATAACACTTTCCACGTCTCGAATTTGAAGAAATGTTTTGCTAAAGAAGATCTCACTATTCCGTTAGATGAAATCCAAATCAACAAAAAACTTCAATTCATCGAAGAACCCGTCGAAATAATGGATCGTGAGGTTAAAAGACTTAAGCAAAACAAGATACCAATTGTTAAGGTTCGATGGAATGCTCGTAGAGGACCCGAGTTCACCTGGGAGCATGAAGATTAGATGAAGAAGAAATACCCGCATCTATTTCCAGAAGATTCGTCAACACCTTCAACAGCTTAAAATTTCAGGACGAAATTTATTTAACGGGTAGGTACTGTAGTGACCAGAACTTTTCCATGTTATATATATTAATTGAGATTGATATTTACATGATTAAATGTTTCCAACATGTTAAGCAATCAAACTTGTTAAGACTTGATTAATTGAAATATGTTTCATATAGACAATTGACCACCCAAGTTGACCGGCGATTCACGAACGTTAAAACTTGTAAAAACGACATGACGATATATATATATGGATATACATATGGTTAACATGAGATTATGATAAGTAAGTATCTCCATAAGTATATTAACAATGAGTTATATACATATAAACAAGACTACTAACTTAAGGATTTCGAAACGAGACATATATGTAACGATTATCGTTGTAACGACATTTAAATGTATATATATCATATTAAGTTATATTAATATATCATAATATCATGATAATATAATAATTTAACATCTCATTAGATATAATAAACAATGGGTTAACAACATTAATTGAGATCGTTAACTTAAAGGTTTCAAAACAACACTTACATGTAACGACTAATGATGACTTAACGACTCAGTTAAAATGTATATACATGTAGTGTAATTAGATGTATTAAAATACTTTTGGAAGACTTCAAGACATATATCAAAACACTCATACTTAACGAAAATGGTTACAGTTACTTTCCCATTCTTTTCTTTCATCAAGAATTCTAGTCGTATTCTTACCCGTATTATACACAGCTTCAAAACGTACTTACTATGGGTATATACCAATAGGAACTAGCATGGGATTCCACTATTGATTATGTCATGTATAACTAATCAATTTTAACTTCTACCATGAGCTAGTCAACTAACTAGAACTCCTTTTAACCCCACTCACCACTCACCAATTACCACTCATCATTCACTCCATTTCACTTCCAATTCTCTTTCTAATTCTCTCTCAACACACACACACACTATTATGAACGTATTTTTCCAGTAGTTAATCATCATCTTCATCAAAAATCACTTCAAGAATTAAGCTATAATCATCATAGGAAGAACACTTCAAGAACACTTCAAAAATCCCTTCAAGTTTACTAATTTACTTCCAAGCTTTCTAATCCATTCCAAGTAATCATCTAAGATCAAGAAACCTTTGTTATATACAGTAGGTTATCTTTCTTATTCAAGGTAATATTCATATTCAAACTTTGATTCAATTTCTATAACTATAAACTATCTTAATTCGAGTAAAAAATCTTACTTGAACTTGTTTTTGTGTCATGATCCTACTTCAAGAACTTTCAAGCCATCCAAGATCCTTTGAAGCTAGATCATTTCTTGTCACTTCCAGTAGGTTTACCTACTAAACTTGAGGTAGTAATGATGTTCATAACATCATTCGATTCATATATATAAAACTATCTTATTCGAAGGTTTAAACTCGTAATCACTAGAACATAGTTTAGTTAATTCTAAACTTGTTCGCAAACAAAAGTTAATCCTTCTAACTTGACTTTTAAAATTAACTACACACATGTTCTATATCTATATGATATGCTAACTTAATGATTTAAAACCTGGAAACACGAAAAACACCGTAAAACCGGATTTACGCCGTCGTAGTAACATCGCGGGCTGTTTTGGGTTAGTTAATTAAAAACTATGATAAACTTTGATTTAAAAGTTGTTATTATGAGAAAATGATTTTTATTATGAACATGAAACTATATCCAAAAATTATGGTTAAACTCAAAGTGGAAGTATGTTTTCTAAAATGGTCATCTAGACGTCGTTCTTTCGACTGAAATGACTACCTTTACAAAAACGACTTGTAACTTATTTTTCCGACTATAAACCTATACTTTTTATGTTTAGATTCATAAAATAGAGTTCAATATGAAACCATAGCAATTTGATTCACTCAAAACGGATTTAAAATGAAGAAGTTATGGGTAAAACAAGATTGGATAATTTTTCTCATTTTAGCTACGTGAAAATTGGTAACAAATCTATTCCAATCATAACTTAATCAACTTGTATTGTATATTATGTAATCTTGAGATACCATAGACACGTATACAATGTTTCGACCTATCATGTCGACACATCTATATATATTTCGGAACAACCATAGACACTCTATATGTGAATGTTGGAGTTAGCTATACAGGGTTGAGGTTGATTCCAAAATATATATAGTTTGAGTTGTGATCAATACTGAGATACGTATACACTGGGTCGTGGATTAATTCAAGATAATATTTATCGATTTATTTCTGTACATCTAACTGTGGACAACTAGTTGTAGGTTACTAACGAGGACAGCTGACTTAATAAACTTAAAACATCAAAATATATTAAAAGTGTTGTAAATATATTTTAAACATACTTTGATATATATGTATATATTGTTATAGGTTCGTGAATCAACCAGTGGCCAAGTCTTACTTCCCGACGAAGTAAAAATCTGTGAAAGTGAGTTATAGTCCCACTTTTAAAATCTAATATTTTTGAGATGAGAATACATGCAGGTTTTATAAATGATTTACAAAATAGACACAAGTACGTGAAACTACATTCTATGGTTGAATTATCGAAATCGAATATGCCCCTTTTTATTAAGTCTGGTAATATAAGAATTAGGGAACAGACACCCTAATTGACGCAAATCCTAAAGATAGATCTATTGGGCCTAACAAACCCCATCCAAAGTACCAGATGCTTTAGTACTTCGAAATTTATATCATATCCGAAGGGTGTCCCGGAATGATGGGGATATTCTTATATATGCATCTTGTTAATGTCGGTTACCAGGTGTTCACCATATGAATGATTTTTATCTCTATGTATGGGATGTGTATTGAAATATGAAATCTTGTGGTCTATTATTATGATTTGATATATATAGGTTAAACCTATAACTCACCAACATTTTTGTTGACGTTTTAAGCATGTTTATTCTCAGGTGATTATTAAGAGCTTCCGCTGTCGCATACTTAATTAAGGACGAGATTTGGAGTCCATGCTTGTATGATATTGTGTAAAAACTGCATTCAAGAAACTTATTTTGTTGTAACATATTTGTATTGTAAACCATTATGTAATGGTCGTGTGTAAACATGATATTTTAGATTATCATTATTTGATAATCTACATAAAGCTTTTTAAATCTTTATTGATGAAATAAAGGTTATGGTTTGTTTTAAAATGAATGCAGTCTTTGAAAAACGTCTCATATAGAGGTTAAAACCTCGCAACGGAATCAATTAATATGGAACGTTTTTAATCAATAAGAACGGGACATTTCAGTCTTCACCTATCTCCGCCACTTATGGTGGAGAACAACCTCCCTCCGACGTCACTGTAAACGAGGTCAGAACTTGGATCTTCCGGTGACTCGCTGTAAAATGGAGGTGGGTACTTGGATCTGTGATGATGATAATGTTGTTTTAATGATCAGGTGATGTGCAAGAACTAGAATCTAAAGTTAAGTTGTTAAATTGAGCTTGAAACTTGAGGTTTGAATTGATGTAGATGAATGTCGAACACATGATGAGATTGAAGATGAATTATTTTTGGATCTGTTGTATGATGACGATGTGTATATGTTTGTTGATATTTGTTATAATATGGTGAGATGTTGATGAAGGATTAAATCTCAGAAAGTGATATTGAGAGAGAAGGATGGAGATATGATTTTGGGGAAGTTGGTTGGTTAGGTAAGAGAGAA
Source organism: Rutidosis leptorrhynchoides (assembly GCF_046630445.1). Taxonomy (NCBI): domain Eukaryota; kingdom Viridiplantae; phylum Streptophyta; class Magnoliopsida; order Asterales; family Asteraceae; genus Rutidosis; species Rutidosis leptorrhynchoides. The sequence goes on along the minus strand of NC_092336.1, from coordinate 64,208,461 downwards.
AAGGCACAACAAAGACTAAAATACCCTCACATGCCTTGCACATGACTTAATTTAACGGCAGAAACTAACAGCAATTGGACGGAAGGACGAGGAATGTATAAAGTAAATACATTAGGGACGAGGAAAGCAAAAAAAAAGTATAAGGACAAGGAGTGTTATTTGTGTCAAACCACAGGGACGAGGAATGTAAAAATGTCCATTCTTAATTTTTTATTTAAAATAATGATAGTAAAAAGTTGCATAATATTAAAATAAAGGTAGGTAAATTATAAGTATATTATATACTCCGTATAAGATTAACAAGTTGAGCTTATTATTTATTTAAAATCAAGTTGAGTATTATTTATTTTAAATTTCAATTTCAAGTATATTTAAAAACATATAATTTTTCCACTTTTTTAAGTTAAAATTTATTCTTTTTTAATAACATTAGATTAATTTTTGTTAAGAATTTTCACTTAATAACACTAATAAGGCATCATTAAAAATAGTGTTTATAAATGAATTTATATATAACTAAAACTTATCAATATCTTTATGGATAGTTTGTATTTCAATTATTATTTACTTCATCTTTAAATCACACAATTACTTTTGTTTATGTCAATAAATTTTGTAAATAGGTAAAAAATCTATTAACCGCCGCCGCAACGTGCGGGGGTCATTACTAGTTATATTACGGAGTATTTGTTAATAGGTTTTGATCCCGTGCATTGCACGGCTACTTAAAAATTCGTTTAAATAAGTCACTTATTTTAATTTTATGACTTTTAATCTACATTTTCAAACAATATTTGTGGTTACGTTTAAGGAGGACATGTCGACCCAATAGCTTAAGTGTGATTAATTTGAGTCTACTCTATTTTCAATAGGTCATAGCGGTTACTATTTGAAAATTTAAATAAAATGGTAATGGGTTTGATTAGTTTACCAGATCAAAATGGTCAAAATTTACCCATTTTGTAATTGATTCATTGAAATATTTTAAACGTGTCTCTCAAATAATATGTTACATCATATTTTGACTACCACAAATAACACAAGAAAATCAATAAGACTAAAATGAAATGGAAGAAGAAGTGTTGGAACCATGTTCATAATTCAGAGGTTAGAGAAGTAGAATCGGTCTAGCTCTCAGAATCAGTTATAGGTTTCACCAAGTTCATACTTTAGAGGTTGGATTGGAGAAGGAATATACATATATTTTATGATGCATATTTATAAACCACTATTTTTCAACTTTATCTCCAACAAACAAATTATGTATCAATTTTCTTCTTTAACGTTATCTCTATAAATAAATTATGCACGCCCTCCGTTCCAATTCTTTTCATTTTAATTACAATAAAAAAATTAACAAATCTTTAATTAATGGTTGTTCTTAGAAACAACATCGTCCATGTGTCACCGTTTTCAATGTGTTTCGGACGATCGCCAAAAGCTCTTAAAAATGACACATTTCTAGTATGTTAGTATGTCTCGTTGACAAAACGGGACTATAAAATACATATATATTTCATATTGCGTGTAGTTGCAACAACAAAAAATTGTTCGAGTTCTATCATATTCAAGAAATCAGTTGAATCTAATTATGTAATGGTATAATTTTACTAATACAAAGTGATACGTTACCATTCTCTCAAAATTAGTATTAAAAATTGTTCGGTAGTTTTTCTTATGATTTTATATGAACAAATGTGTGTATGATATACTATAATAATTAGACATGTGTGTACGAACAAATATCTATAGTTATTCTGATGACCATAGTAGTATATATGAGTAGGGATCAAATAGGAATTAAATTGTGTAAAATTGGGTTTCGTGAATTTTTTTAAATTAAATGGGTACATATGATAGTTTTAGTACTTAAATCGGGTAATATAATATTATATGATTTATTTGGATAAAAATATGATTTTAAAGGTTGATAAGTGTATATATGAATAATTGTGACATGTGAAAATTACACTTAGCTTAATATACAAAATTTAAGAAGCTAATGACATGTAACCTAATCAAATATCTCTTTTATATAAATATATAGATATAGATTGTTTTTGTATTTGTATGATTGTATGTATTTTAAAATTTACATTATTTATTGAGAATGTTAGTATTTGTTTGGAAACAACTAGATGATAGTTGGAGTTCAAGTTAGAGCCACTAGTTTGTGACGACCCAGAAATTTCCGATCAAATTTAAACTTAATCTTTAAATGATTCCGACACAATAGGCAAAGTCTGTAATGTTGAGTCTCAAAATTTTTGAACTATTACATGCATTCATTTAACCTGTGACTATTCCCGACGATTCACGAACATCGATGAATAAATAAGTATGTAATATATATATAATTAATACGGAGTAAATATTAAAGATTCAATAAATTATATAACTGATATATATTATATAATAAATGGTAATATATTAAACTTAATTACAAGTTGAATATAAATAGTATATTAATACTATTATCATTACTAGTATTATTATTGAAATGTCCCGTTCATATTGATTATAAACGTTCTATATTAATTGATTTCGTCGCGAGGTTTTCACCTCTATATGAGACGTTTTTCAAAGACTGCATTCATTTTTAAAACAACCATAACCTTTATTTTATCTATAAAGGTTTAAAAGCATTACGTAGATTATCAAATAATGATAATCTAAAATATTCCGTTTACACACGACCATTACATAATGGTTTACAATAAGAATATATTACATCAAAAATAAGTTTCTTGAATGCAGTTTTTACATAATATCATACAAGCATGGACTCCAAATCTTGTCCTTATTTTAGTATGCAACAGCGGAAGCTCTTAATAATCACCTGAGAATAAACATGCTTAAAACGTCAACAAAAATGTTGGTGAGTTATAGGTTTAACCTATATATTATCAAATCATAATAATAGACCACAAGATTTCATATTACAATATACATCCCATACATAGAGATAAAAATTATTCATATGGTGAACACCTGGTAACCGACATTAACAAGATGCATATAAGAATATCCCCTATCATTTCAGGAAATCCTTCGGACATGATAAAAACAACATCGAAGTACTAAAGCATCCGGTACTTTGGATGGGGTTCGTTAGGCCCAATAGATCAATCTTTAGGATTCACGTCAATTAGTAGATCGGTTTACTAATTCTTAGGTTACCAAGCAAAAGGGGCATATTCGGCTTCGATCATTCACCCATATAATGTAGTTTCATTTACTTGTGTCTATTTCGTAAAACATTTATAAAACTGCATGTATTCTCATCCCAAAATATTAGTTTTTAAAAGTGGGACTATAACTCACTTTCACAGATTTTTAATTCATCGGGAAGTAAGACTTGGCCACTGGTCGATTCACGAATCTATAATAAATATGTACATATATATCAAAGTATGTTCAAAATATATTTACAACATTTTTAATACGTTTTAATGTTTTAAGTTTATTAAGTCAGCTGTCCTCGTTAGTAACCTACAACTAGTTGTCCACAATTAGATGTACATAAATAAATCGATATATATTATCTTGAATCAATCCACGACCCAGTATATACACGTCTTAGGCTAGATCACAACTCAAAGTATATATATTTTTGGAATCAACCTCAACCCTGTATAGCTAACTCCAACATTACTGCATATAGAGTGTCTATGGTTGTTCAAAATAATATATATACATGGTTCGATATGATATGTCAAAACATTTGCATACGTGTCTATGGTATTCCAAGATTACATAATATATTAGAATACATTTATAATACAATATAAGTTAGCTAGGATATGATTTGTATAGAATTGTTACGATATTTCCCGTAGCTACAACAATCAAAAAATATCCAATCTTGTTTTACCCATAACTTCTTCGTTTTAAATCCGTTTTGAGTGAATCAAATTTCTATGGTTTCATATTGAACTATATTTTATGAATCTAAACAGAAAAAGTATAGGTTTATAGTCGAAAATATAAGTTACAAGTCATTTTTGTAAGAGGAAGTCATTTCAGTTGAAAGAACGACGTCTTGATGACCATTTTGAAAAACATACTTCCACTTGGAGTTTAACCATGACTTTTGGATATAGTTTCATGTTCATAAGAAAAATCATTTTTCCAGAAGAACAATTTTTAAATCAAAGTTTATCATAGTTTTTAATTATCAAACCCAAAACAGCCCGCGGTGTTACTATGACGGCGTATGTCCGGTTTTATGGTGTTTTTTGTGTTTCCAGGTTTTAAATCATTAAGTTAGCATATCATATAGATATAGGAAATGTGTTTAGTTGATTTTAAAAGTCAAGTTAGAAGGATTAACTTTTGTTTGCGAACAAGTTTAGAATTAACTAAACTATGTTCTAGTGATTTCAAGTTTAAACCTTCGAATAAGATAGCTTTATATGTATGAATCGAATGATGTTATGAATGTCATTACTACCTTAACTTTTGTGAATAAACCTACTGGAAAAGAGACAAATGGATCTAGCTCCAAAGGATCCTTGGATGGCTTGAAAGTTCTTGAAGCAGAATCATGACTCGAAAACAAGTTCAAGTAAGATCATCACTCGAAATAAGATTGTTATAGTTATAGAAATTGAACCAAAGTTTGAATATGAGTATTACCTTGTATTAGAAAGATATCTTACTATAAATAAAAAAGATTTCTTGAGGTTGGATGATCACTTTACAAGATTGGAAGTAAGCTAGCAAACTTGGAAGTATTCTTGATTTTATGAAACTAGAACTTATAGAATTTATGAAGAACACTTAGAACTTGAAGATAGAACTTAAGAGACATCAATTAGATGAAGAAAATTGAAGAATGAAAGTATTTGTAGGTGTTTTTGGTCGTTGGTATATGGATTAAATATAAAGGATGTGTAATTTTGTTTACATGTAAATAAGTCATGAATGATTACTAATATTTTTGTAATTTTATGAGATATTTCATGCTAGTTTCCAAATGATGGTTCCCACATGTGTTAGGTGACTCACATGGGATGCTAAGACCTGATCATTGGAGTGTATATACCAATAGTACATACATCTAAAAGCTGTGTATTGTACGAGTGCGAATACGGGTGCATACGAGTAGAATTGTTTATGAAACTGAACGAGGATGTAATTGTAAGCATTTTTGTTAAGTATAAGTATTTTTATAAGTATCTTGAAGTCTTTCAAAAGTGTATGAATACATATTAAAACACTACATGTATATACATTTTAACTGAGTCGTTAAGTCATCGTTAGTCGTTACATGTAAATGTTGTTTTGAAACCTTTAGGTTAACGATCTTGATAAATGTTGTTAACCCATTGTTTATTATATCTAAAGAGATGTTAAATTATTAAATTATCATGATATTATGATATATTAATATATCTTAGTATGATATATATACAGTTAAATGTTGTTACAACGATAATCGTTACATATATGTCTCGTTTCGAAATCAGTAAGTTAGTAGTCTTGTTTTTACATATGTAGTTCATTGTTAATACACTTAATGACATGTTTACTTATAATTTTTCATGATTAAACATAGTGTATCAATATCTTAATATGATTCATATATATTTAGTAAAACGTTGTTATAACGATAATCGTTATATATATCGTTTCGAGTTTCTTAATTCAATAAACTCAATTTTATTTATATACCTCATTGTTAAAATACCTAATGAGATACTTACCTATCATAATATCATGTTAACTGTATATATATATCCATATATATGTCATCATATAGTTTTTATAAGTTTTAACGTTCGTGAATCACCGGTCAACTTGGGTGGTCAATTGTCTATATAAAACCTATTTCAATTAATCAAGTCTTAACAAGTTTGATTGCTTAACATGTTGAAAACATTTAATCATGTAAATAACAATTTCATTTAATATAAATAAACATGGAAAAGTTCGGGTCACTACAGTACCTACCCGTTAAATAAATTTCGTCCCGAAATTTTAAGCAGTTGGAGGTGTTGAAGTATCTTCTGGAAATAAGTGCGGGTATTTCTTCTTCATCTGATCTTCTCGTTCCCAAGTGAACTCGGGTCCTCTACGAGCATTCCATCGAACTTTAACAATTGGTATTTTGTTTTGCTTAAGTCTTTTAACCTCACGATCCATTATTTCGACGGGTTCTTCGATAAATTGAAGTTTTTCGTTGATTTGGATTTCGTCTAATGGAATAGTGAGATCTTCTATAGCAAAACATTTCTTCAAATTCGAGACGTGGAAAGTGTTTTGTACAGCTGTGAGTTGTTGAGGTAACTCAAGTCGGTAAGCTACTGGTCCGACACGATCAATAATCTTGAATGGTCCAATATACCTTGGATTTAATTTCCTTCGTTTACCAAATCGAACAACGCCTTTCCAAGGTGAAACTTTAAGCATGACCATCTCTCCAATTTCAAATTCTATATCTTTTCTTTTAATGTCAGCGTAGCTCTTTTGTCAACTTTGGGCGGTCTTCAACCGTTGTTGAATTTGGATGATCTTCTCGGTAGTTTCTTGTATTATCTCCGAACCCGTAATCTGTCTATTCCCCACTTCACTCCAACAAATCGGAGACCTGCACTTTCTACCATAAAGTGCTTCAAACGGCGCCATCTCAATGCTTGAATGGTAGCTGTTGTTGTAGGAAAATTCTGCTAATGTTAGATGTCGATCCCAACTGTTTATGAAATCAATAACACATGCTCGTAGCATGTCTTCAAGCGTTTGTATCGTCCTTTCGCTCTGCCCATCAGTTTGTGGATGATAGGCAGTACTCATGTCTAGACAAGTTCCTAATGCTTGCTGTAATGTCTGCCAGAATCTTGAAATAAATCTGCCATCCCTATCAGAGATAATAGAGATTAGTATTTCATGTCTGGAGATGACTTCCTTCAAATACAGTCGTGCTAACTTCTCCATCTTGTCATCTTCTCTTATTGGCAGGAAGTGTGCTGATTTGGTGAGACGATCAACTATTACCCAAATAGTATCAAAACCACTTGCAGTCCTTGGCAATTTAGTGATGAAATCCATGGTAATGTTTTCCCATTTCCATTCCGGGATTTCGGGTTGTTGAAGTAGACCTGATGGTTTCTGATGCTCCGCTTTGACCTTAGAACACGTCAAACATTTCCCTACGTATTTAGCAACATCGGCTTTCATACCTGGCCACCAAAAATGTTTCTTGAGATCCTTGTACATCTTCCCCGTTCTAGAATGTATTGAGTATCTGGTTTTATGAGCTTCTCTAAGTACCATTTCTCTCATATCTCCAAATTTTGGTACCCAAATTCTTTCAGCCCTATACCGGGTTCCGTCTTCCCGAATATTAAGATGCTTCTCCGATCCTTTGGGTATTTCATCCTTTAAATTTCTCTCTTTTAAAACTCCTTGTTGCGCCTCCTTTATTTGAGTAGTAAGGTTAGTGTGAATCATTATATTCATAGCTTTTACTCGAATGAGTTCTCTGTCCTTTCTGCTCAAGGCGTCGGCTACCACATTTGCCTTCCCCGGGTGATAACGAATCTCAAAGTCGTAATCATTCAACAATTCAATCCACCTACGCTGCCTCATATTCAGTTGTTTCTGATTAAATATGTGTTGAATACTTTTGTGGTCGGTATATATAATACTTTTGACCCCATATAAGTAGTGCCTCCAAGTCTTTAATGCAAAAACAACCGCGCCTAATTCCAAATCATGCATCGTATAATTCTGTTCGTGAATCTTTAATTGTCTAGATGCATAAGCAATTACTTTCATTCGTTGCATTAATACACAACCGAGACCTTACTTTGAGGCGTCACAATATATCACAAAATCATCATTCCCTTCAGGTAATGACAATATAGGTGCCGTAGTTAACTTTTTCTTTAACAATTGAAACGCTTTCTCTTGTTCATCTTTCCATTCAAATTTCTTCCCTTTATGCGTTAATGCAGTCAAGGGTTTTGCTATTCTGGAAAAGTCTTGGATGAACCTTCTGTAGTAACCAGCTAGTCCTAAAAACTGGCGTATGTGTTTCGGAGTTTTCGAGGTTTCCCACTTTTCAACGGTTTCAATCTTTACTGGATCCACCTGAATACCTTCTTTGTTCACTATGTGACCGAGGAATTGAACTTCTTCCAACCAAAATGCACACCTTGAAAACTTAGCGTACAGTTTTTCTTTTTCTCAGCAACTCTAGCACTTTTCTCAAATGTTCTTCGTGCTCTTGATCATTCTTCGAGTAAATAAGTATGTCATTGATGAAAATAATGACAAAATTGTCAAGATATGGCCCACACACTCGGTTCATGAGGTCCATGAACACAGCTGGTGCGTTAGTAAATCCAAACGACATAACCATAAACTCGTAATGACCGTAACGCATCCTAAAAGCAGTCTTTGGAATATCATCCTCCTTCACCCGCATTTGATGATATCCAGAACGTAAATCGATCTTCGAATAAACAGACGAGCCTTGTAGTTGATCAAATAAGTCGTTGATTCTCGGTAGTGGGTAGCGGTTCTTGATGGTAAGTTTGTTCAACTCTCGGTAGTCGATACACAACCTGAATGTACCATCTTTCTTCTTGACAAACAAAACAGGAGCTCCCCATAGTGATGTGCTTGGTAGAATGAAACCACGCTCTAAAATTTCCTGTAACTGACTTTGTAATTCTTTCATTTCACTGGGTGCGAGTCTGTATGGAGCACGAGCTATTGGTGCGGCTCCTGTTACAAGGTCTATTTGAAATTCAATGGATCGATGTGGGGGTAATCCCGGTAATTCTTTCGAAAATACATCGGGAAATTCTTTTGCGACGGGAACATCACTGATGTTCTTTTCTTCAGGTTTAACTTCCTCGATGTGTGCTAGAATGACGTAACAACCTTTTCTTATTAGTTTTTGCGCCTTCAAACTACTAATAAGATTTAATTTCGGTTTGTTCTTTTCTCCGTACACCATTAAAGATTTTCCTTTTTCACGCATAATGCAAATCGCATTTTTGTAACAAACGACCTCCGCTCTCACCTTTTTCAACCAGTCCATGACAATTATTACATCAAAACTCCCTAACTCGACTGGTATTAAATCAATTTTAAATGTTTCATCCCCCAGTTTAATTTCTCTCTCCCGACATATATTATCTGCTGAAATTAATTTACCGTTTGCTAATTCGAGTAAAAATTTACTATCCAAAGGCGTCAATGGGCAACTTAATTTAGCACAAAATTCTCTACTCATATAGCTTCTATCCGCACCCGAATCAAATAAAACATAAGCAGATTTATCGTCAATAAGAAACGTACTCGTAACAAGCTCCGGGTCTTCGTGTGCTTCTGCCGCATTAATATTGAAAACTCTTCCACGGCCCCTGCCCATTAGCATTCCCCTGATTCGGGCAATTTCTAATAATGTGTCCCGGTTTTCCACATTTATAACAAACAGTGTTGGTATTACTTGCTCCGACACTATTCGTTTCAGCATTACTTGTTCCGACATTATTTGTTCCTTTAGTTCTGTTAAACTTTGGTCCGTAGACCTCACACTTTGTCGCACTATGACCATTTCTTTTGCACCTGTTGCAAAATGTAGTGCAAAAGCCCTGATGATTTTCTTCACACCTATGACATGGCTGTTTTTGGTTTTTGTTGCCGTTGTTGTTATTGAGGTTGTTGTTGGGATTGTTATTGTTGTTGAAACGGTTGTTGTAGTTGTTGTTATTGTTGGGATGTTTGTTGTAGTTATTGTTAGGATTGTGATTATTGTTGCGATTATTGTTGCGGTTGTTAGGATAGTTGTTGCGATTGTGGTTGTAATTGTTGTTGTTGTTGTTGTACTGGTGACTCTTGTCACCGTTTTCCTCCCACTTCCTCTTGAGTTATTTCGTATTGGCTTCTTAGGCCGCCTGCTCTTTAATTCTTCCCTCAATCTGATTTATGAGTTTATGAGCCATTCGACTTGCCTTCTGTATAGAAGCGGGCTCGTGTGAACTCACATCTTCTTGAATCCTTACTGGTAACCCTTTTACAAACGCTTCGATCTTCTCTTCTTCATCTTCGAATGCTCCCGGACACAATGGGCATAACTCTGTGAATCGTCGTTCATATGTGGTAACGTCGAACCCTTGTGTTCGTAACTCTCTAAGTTCTACCTTGAGTTTATTGACTTCGTTTCTAGGATGGTACTGCTCGTTCATCAATTGCTTGAATGCCGACCACGTTAGTGAATAATCAGCATTTTGTCCTACCTATTCAAGATAGGTGTTCCACCACGTTAACGCAGTACCTGTGAAGGTATGCATAGCGTACTTAACTTTGTCCTCTTCAGTACACTTACTTATGGCAAACACCGATTCGACTTTCTCGGTCCACCATTTAAATCCAATTGGTCGTTCGGTTCCATCAAATTCCAAAGGTTTGCAGGCAGTGAATTCTTTGTAGGAGCATCCTACACGATTTCTTGCACCGTTAGCTGCATTGCTAGATTCAGAGTTATTGTTGGTATGTAGCGCAGCCTGTACTGTGGCTATGTTTGCAGCAAGAAAGGTACGAAATTCCTCTTCGCACATATTCATGGTGTGTCGAGTAGTTGGTGCCATTTCCTTCAAAATAGCCAATTAAATCGAGTTAATCATACAGAATATTAAGAGTAGTCAATAGTATTTCGTAGCATAATATGAACTCATTTATAAAAGCTTTTTCTTCATATTAGCATTTTATAAGTTTAAATTCGGGTACTACCTACCCGTTAAGTTCATACTTAGTAGCTAATATACAATTCAACTACTACAATTCCATATGAAAAATTGATTATAATAATATATCACATACAAATATTCTTCAAACTTATAACTTCACTATATTACATATAACATGAAATATAGTATACTTTGATACAGGACAGTTTTGAAGATAAACCTATTTAATACGCAAGTTGTTCAGCAAAAGAAATAAAGACACGTAATTCATAAGTCCAGAAACAAGTCATGCATTCTGGTTTTACTAAGACGACTTCCCATCATTGGTTTTGTGGAAAGTAACCGTTATGACCATTGGCTAGGCAGCATGTTGTAATGTCGTCAAAAGGACGATGGTTTCGTAATGCCCAACAGCCCCGTAACAATCTAAAAACCTTGTTTCTCACCCCAACTACTGAATCCGTCACTTGTGGGAAGGTCTTATTTAAAAGCTGCAGTCCGATGTTCTTTTTCTCACTTTGATAAGAAGCGAACATCACTAACCCGTAAGCATAACATGCTTCTTTATGTTGCATGTTAGAAGCTCTTTCTAATTCACGAAATCCTATGTTGGGATATGTTGAGTCAAAATAGGTTCTTAACCCGTAGCATATAATTGCATTTGGGTTCCCCGCATTTAATGCTTTAAAGAAAACACGGCGTAACTTACGGTCTCCCCAATGTGATATACCCCACCTATCAAAGGAAAGCCTTTTATAAACTAAGGCATTTCTGGAAAGTCTTTCAAATGTTTGACAAGTTAATTTCGCCATAACTAAATGTGCTGATGAATTCTGACCGACTCTAGACAAGATTTCCTCAATCATATCCTCTGGTAGGTCTTCTAAAATATTCGGTTGTCTACCCTTAACGTCCATTTTGTTTGTATACTGTAAAATAGACAAGGATTAGATTCGTAAAAGATAATTAACAAACAATACAAACAATTTTTTTTTCATATAACATAAAAGTACAAGCACACTACAATACATATAATATACAACATGATTACAACCCTCTAATCTGAATCACTGGTTTCTTCTTCTTCGGACTTGGTTCGTTTTCCTAATTTTCTAGGAATATATGGTGTTCCTCTAATACGAGCCATCGTTTTCCACAATGGTTTAGAGAAACCTGGTGGTTTAGAGGTTCCCGGGTCATTGTTACATTTTAGGAAATACGGATGTTGTCGATACATATAAAGTTCATCGGGGTTGGAATCGGGTTTTTCTATTTTTATACCTTTTCCCTTATTATTTTCTTTCACTTTATTAAATTGGGTCGAGGTAATTTCTATAACATCATCGGAATCCTCATCGGGATCCGATTCATCGAAAAATTGGTAATCTTCCCAATATTTTGCTTCTTCGGTGGAAAAACCATTGACCATTATTAACTTTGGTCCGTTGGTTGAGGATTTTCTTTTATTTAATCAATTTACTATAGGTATCAATATTTCTTCCTCTGGAACCTCTTCTTCTAGTTCCTCCTCTTCCGATTCCTCCTCTTCTGGTTCCTCTTCTTCCGATTCCTTCTCTTCCGGTTCCTCCTCTTCTGGTTCCTCTTCGGGAATTTGTGAATCTTCCCAAAATATATTCGACTCTTCATTATTATGTGGTGAATCAATGGGATTTGTACTAGAGGTAGACATCTATCACACAATATCAAACACGTTAAGAGATTAATATATCACATAATATTTACATGTTAACAATATATATAGTTTTCAACAAAAAATGTTAAGCAATCGTTTTTGAAGAAAAACACGGTCGAAGTCTAGACTCACTAATGCATCCTAACAAACTCGGTAAGACACACTAATGCAATTTTCTGGTTCTCTAAGACCAACGCTTGGATACCAACTGAAATGTCCCGTTCATATTGATTATAAACGTTCCATATTAATTGATTTCGTCGCGAGGTTTTGACCTCTATATGAGACATTTTTCAAAGACTGCATTCATTTTTAAAACAACCATAACCTTTATTTTATCTATAAAGGTTTAAAAGTATTACGTAGATTATCAAATAATGATAATCTAAAATATACCGTTTACACACGACCATTACATAATGGTTTACAATAAGAATATATTACATCAAAAAATAAGTTTCTTGAATGCAGTTTTTACATAATATCATACAAGCATGGTGTAGTGACCCGAACTTTTCCATGTTTATATATATTAATTGAGATTGATATTTACATGATTAAATGTTTCCAACATGTTAAGCAATCAAACTTGTTAAGACTTGATTAATTGAAATAGGTTTCATATAGACAATTGACCACCCAAGTTGACCGGTGATTCACGAACGTTAAAACTTGTAAAAAACTATATGATGACATATATATGGTTATATATATATTTAACATGATATTATGATAAGTAAACATATCATTAATTATATTAACAATGAACTACATATGTAAAAACAAGACTACTAACTTAATGATTTTGAAACGAGACATATATGTAACGTTTATCGTTGTAACGACATTTAATGTATATATATCATATTAAGAGATATTCGTACATCATAATATCATGATAATATAATAATTTAAAATCTCTTTTGTTATTATAAACATTGGGTTAACAACATTTAACAAGATCGTTAACCTAAAGGTTTCAAAACAACACTTACATGTAACGACTAACGATGACTTAACGACTCAGTTAAAATGTATATACATGTAGTGTTTTAATATGTATTTATACACTTTTGAAAGACTTCAATACACTTATCAAAATACTTCTACTTAACAAAAATGCTTACAATTACATTCTCGTTCAGTTTCATCAACAATTCTACTCGTATGCACCCGTATTCGTACTCGTACAATACACAGCTTTTAGATGTATGTACTATTGGTATATACACTCCAATGATCAGCTCTTAGCAGCCCATGTGAGTCACCTAACACATGTGGGAACCATCATTTGGCAACTAGCATGAAATATCTCATAAGATTACAAAAATATGAGTAATCATTCATGACTTATTTACATGAAAACAAAATTACATATCCTTTATATCTAATCCATACACCAACGACCAAAAACACCTACAAACACTTTCATTCTTAAATTTTCTTCATCTAATTGAACTCTCTCAAGTTCTATCTTCAAGTTCTAAGTGTTCTTCATAAATTCCAAAAGTTCTAGTTTCATAAAATCAAGAATACTTTCAAGTTTGCTAGCTCACTTCCAATCTTGTAAGGTGATCATCCAACCTCAAGAAATCTTTGTTTCTTACAGTAGGTTATCATTCTAATACAAGGTAATAATCATATTCAAACTTTGGTTCAATTTCTATAACTATAACAATCTTATTTCAAGTGATGATCTTACTTGAACTTGTTTTCGTGTCATGATTTTGCTTCAAGAACTTTGAGCCATCCAAGGATCCATTGAAGCTAGATCCATTTCTCTCTTTTCCAGTAGGTTCATCCAAGGAACTTAAGGTAGTAATGATGTTCATAACATCATTCGATTCATACATATAAAGCTATCTTATTCGAAGGTTTAAACTTGTAATCACTAGAACATAGTTTAGTTAATTCTAAACTTGTTCGCAAACAAAAGTTAATCCTTCTAACTTGACTTTTAAAATCAACTAAACACATGTTCTATATCTATATGATATGCTAACTTAATGATTTAAAACCTGGAAACACGAAAAACACCGTAAAACCGGATTTACGCCGTCGTAGTAACACCGCGGGCTGTTTTGGGTTAGTTAATTAAAAACTATGATAAACTTTGATTTAAAAGTTTTTATTCTGAGAAAATGATTTTTATTATGAACATGAAACTATATCCAAAAATTATGGTTAAACTCAAAGTGGAAGTATGTTTTCTAAAATGGTCATCTAGACGTCGTTCTTTCGACTGAAATGACTACCTTTACAAAAACGACTTGTAACTTATTTTTCCGACTAGAAACCTATACTTTTTTTGTTTAGATTCATAAAATAGAGTTCAATATGAAACCATAGCAATTTGATTCACTCAAAACGGATTTAAAATGAAGAAGTTATGGGTAAAACAAGATTGGATAATTTTTCTCATTTTAGCTACGTGAAAATTGGTAACAAATCTATTCCAACCATAACTTAATCAACTTGTATTATATATTATGTAATCTTGAGATACCATAGACACGTATACAATGTTTCGACCTATCATGTCGACACATCTATATATATTTCGGAACAACCATAGACACTCTATATGTGAATGTTGGAGTTAGCTATACAGGGTTGAGGTTGATTCCAAAATATATATAGTTTGAGTTGTGATCAATACTGAGATACGTATACACTGGGTCGTGGATTGATTCAAGATAATATTTATCGATTTATTTCTGTACATCTAACTGTGGACAACTAGTTGTAGGTTACTAACGAGGACAGCTGACTTAATAAACTTAAAACAAAAAAATATATTAAAAGAGTGTTGTAAATATATTTTGAACATACTTTAATATATATGTATATATTGTTATAGGTTCGTGAATCAACAGTGGCCAAGTCTTACTTCCCGACGAAGTAAAAATCTGTGAAAGTGAGTTATAGTCCCACTTTTAAAATCTAATATTTTTGGGATGAGAATACATGCAGGTTTTATAAATGATTTACAAAATAGACACAAGTACGTGAAACTACATTCTATGGTTGAATTATCGAAATCGAATATGCCCCTTTTTATTAAGTCTGGTAATCTAAGAATTAGGGAACAGACACCCTAATTGACGCGAATCCTAAAGATAGATCTATTGGGCCTAACAAACCCCATCCAAAGTACCGGATGCTTTAGTACTTCGAAATTTATATCATATCCGAAGGGTGTCCCGGAATGATGGGGATATTCTTATATATGCATCTTGTTATTGTCGGTTACCAGGTGTTCACCATATGAATGATTTTTATCTCTATGTATGGGATGTGTATTGAAATATGAAATCTTGTGGTCTATTGTTACGATTTGATATATATAGGTTAAACCTATAACTCACCAACATTTTTGTTGACGTTTTAAGCATGTTTATTCTCAGGTGATTATTAAGAGCTTCCGCTGTCGCATACTTAAATAAGGACAAGATTTGGAGTCCATGCTTGTATGACATTGTGTAAAAACTGCATTCAAGAAACTTATTTTGTTGTAACATATTTGTATTGTAAACCATTATGTAATGGTCGTGTGTAAACAGGATATTTTAGATTATCATTATTTGATGATCTACGTAAAACTTTTTAAACCTTTATTGATGAAATAAAGGTTATGGTTTGTTTAAAAATGAATGCAGTCTTTGAAAAACGTCTCATATAGAGGTCAAAACCTCGCAACGAAATCAATTAATATGGAACGTTTTTAATCAATAAGAACGGGACATTTCAGTTGGTATCCGAGCGTTGGTCTTAGAGAACCAGAAAATTTGCATTAGTGTGTCTTATCGAGTTTGTTAGGATGCATTAGTGAGTCTGGACTTCGACCGTGTTTTCTTTAAAAATGATTGCTTAACATTTTTGTTGGAAACTATATATTTTTAACATATGAATATTATGTGATATATTAATCTCTTAACGTGTTTGATATTATGTGATAGATGTCTACCTCTAGAACAAGTCCCATTGACTCACCTAATAATAATGAAGAGTCAAATGTAAATTGGAATGATTTGTGGACTGATTCACAAGTTCCCGAAGAGGAACCGGAAGAAGAGTCGGAACCGGAAGAAGAATCGGAACCGGAAGAAGAATCGGAACCGGATGAAGAAATAGAACCGGTGGGGGAAATAATAAAACGGTTAAGTAAAAGAAAATCCTCAACCAACCGACCAAAGTTAATTATGGTCAATGGTGTTTCCGCCAAGGAAGCAAAATATTGGGAGGATTACCAATTCTCCGATGAATCGGATTCCGACGAGAATTCCGATGATGTTATAGAAATTACCCCAACTGAATTTAAAAAGGCAAAAGAAAATAATAAGGGAAAGGGCATAAAAATAGAGAAATCTAATTCCAACCCCGATGAACTTTATATGTATCGTCAACCCCCGAAGTCCTTAAGTTGTAACAATGACCCGGGAACCTCTAAACCACCAGGTTTTTCTAAACCAATGTGGACAACGACGGCTCGTATTAGGGGAACATCATATATCCCTAGAAACTTGGCAAAACGAACCAAAACCGAAGAAGAAGAAACGAGCGAGTCGGAATAAGATAGTTGTATTCGTGTGGTGTAATATATGGAATATAGTGTTCTTATGCTTTATGATATATGTAAAAATTACTTGTATTAATAAGTATTTTTTTATGAATCTAACTCTTGTCTATTTTACAGTTTAAAAACACAAAATGGATAGACAACCCAATATTTTAAGAGACCTACCCGGAGACATGATTGATGAAATCTTGTCTAGAGTCGGCCAGAATTCTTCGGCACAACTATTTAAGGCGAGATCAGTTTGTAAGACATTCGAAGAACGTTCCAAGAATGTCTTGGTTTATAAGAGACTTTCGTTTGAAAGATGGGGGATATCACATTGGGAAACCCATAAGTTACGATGTGTTTACTTTGACGCATATATTGCGGGGAACCCAAATGCTATTTTACGCAACGGGTTAAGAAATTATTTTGACTCAATATATCCGAATATTGGACTTCGTGATTTAGAAAAAGCGGCTAACATGCAACATAAAGAAGCATGTTATGCTTACGGATTACTAATGTTCGCTTCTCACCAAAGTGAGAACAAGAACATCGGGCTACAACTATTAAACAAAACGTTTCCACAAGTGACGGAGTCGGTAATTGGGGTAAGAAATGAGGTTTTTAGATTATTACGGGACTGTTGGACATTACGTAACCCTCATCCCTTTGATGACGTTACAACACGCTGTCTTATCAACGGCCATAACGGTTATGTTGCACAAGACCAAGGATGGGAAGTAGTCCTAGTAAAACCAGAATGCATGACTTGTTTCTGGACGTATGAATTACGTGTCTTTATTGCCTTTGCTGAACGACTTGTGTACTAGCTAGAATTGTCTTCACAACTATCTTGTATCAAAGTTATTGTGTGCTATATTTCATGCTTTATGTAAAATAAGCGGTATTGTAAGTTTGTAAAATATTGTATAAAAGTTTGAACGCGAAATATTATTATAATCAGTTTTTCATATAGAATTGTAGTAGTTGAATTGTATATTAGCTACTAAGTATGAACTTAACGGGTAGGTACTACCCGAATTTAAACTTATAAAACGCTAATATGAAGAAAAAGCTTTTATAAATGAGTTCATATTATGCTACGAAATACTATTAACTACTCTTAATATTCTGTATGATTAACTTGTTCCATTTAACTATTTTGAAGGAAATGGCACCGACTACTCGACACACCGTGAATATGAATGAAGAGGAATTCCGTACTTTTCTAGCTTCAAACATAGCCGCAGTACAGGCTGCGCTACATACCAACAATAACCTTGGATCTAGCAGTACAGGAAATCGTGTAGGATGCACCTACAAAGAATTCACTGCCTGCAAACCTTTGGAATTTGATGGAACCGAAGGACCGATCGGATTGAAACGGTGGACCGAGAAGGTTGAATCGGTGTTTGCCATAAGTAAGTGTACTGAAGAGGACAAAGTGAAGTACGCTACGCATACCTTCACAGGTTCTGCGTTAACATGGTGGAATACCTATCTAGAGCAAGTGGGACAAGATGATGCGTACGCACTACCGTGGTCAGCATTCAAGCACTTGATGAACGAGAAGTACCGTCCCAGAACCGAGGTCAATAAGCTCAAGACAGAACTTAGAGGGTTACGAACCCAAGGATTTGATATTACCACGTACGAAAGACGATTCACAGAATTGTGCCTATTGTGTCCGGGAGCATTCGAAGATGAGGAAGAGAAGATCGACGCGTTTGTGAAAGGATTACCGGAAAGAATCCAAGAAGATATAAGTTCACACGAGCCCGCCTCCATACAACAGGCATGTAGAATGGCTCACAAACTAGTGAACCAGATTGAAGAAAGAATTAAAGAACAGACTGCTGAAGAGGCCAATGTGAAGCAAGTCAAAAGAAAGTGGGAGGAAAACGGTGATAAGAATCACCAATACAACAACAACAGCAATTACAACAATAATCGCAACAATTATCCCAACAATCGCAACATCAATCGCAACTACAACAAACGGCCCAACAATAACAACAACAACAACAACAGCAACTACAACAATCATCCCAACAACAATAATAACCGCAACAACAACAACAATCAGAAGCAACTATGCCAAAGGTGTGAAAAGAATCACTCGGGGTTCTGCACCAAATTTTGCAACAAGTGTAAAAGAAATGGTCATAGCGCGGCGAAGTGTGAGGTCTACGGACCAGGGGTTAATAGAACGAAAGGAACAAATGGTGTCGGAACGAGTAATGGCGGAGCAAGTAGTGTCGGAGCAAGTTATGCCAATGTAGTTTGTTATAAATGTGGAAAACCAGGCCACATTATTAGAAATTGCCCGAACCAGGAGAACACGAATGGACAAGGCCGTGGAAGAGTTTTCAATATTAATGCGGTAGAGGCACAGGAAGACCCGGAGCTTGTTACGGGTACGTTTCTTATTGACAATAAATCTGCTTACGTTTTATTTGATTCGGGTGCGGATAGAAGCTATATGAGTAGAGATTTTTGTGCTAAATTAAGTTGTCCATTGACGCCTTTGGATAGTAAATTTTTACTCGAATTAGCAAATGGTAAATTAATTTCAGCAGATAATATATGTCGGAATCGAGAAATTAAACTGGTTAGCGAAACATTTAAGATTGATTTGATACCAGTAGAGTTAGGGAGTTTTGATGTGATAATCGGTATGGACTGGTTGAAAGAAGTGAAAGCGGAGATCGTTTGTTACAAAAATGCAATTCGCATTATACGAGAAAAAGGAAAACCCTTAATGGTGTACGGAGAAAAGGGCAACACGAAGCTACATCTTATTAGTAATTTGAAGGCACAAAAACTAATAAGAAAAGGTTGCTATGCTGTTCTAGCACACGTCGAGAAAGTACAAACTGAAGAAAAGAGCATCAATGATGTTCCCATTGCAAAAGAATTTCCCGATGTATTTCCGAAAGAATTACCGGGATTACCCCCACATCGATCCGTTGAATTTCAAATAGATCTTGTACCAGGAGCTGCACCAATAGCTCGTGCTCCTTACAGACTCGCACCCAGCGAGATGAAAGAACTGCAAAGCCAATTACAAGAACTTTTAGAGCGTGGTTTCATTCGACCAAGTACATCACCGTGGGGAGCTCCTGTTTTGTTTGTCAAGAAGAAAGATGGTACATTCAGGTTGTGTATCGACTACCGAGAGTTGAACAAACTTACCATCAAGAACCGCTACCCACTACCGAGAATCGACGACTTATTTGATCAACTACAAGGCTCGTCTGTTTATTCAAAGATTGACTTACGTTCCGGGTATCATCAAATGCGGGTGAAAGAAGATGATATTCCAAAGACTGCTTTCAGAACACGTTACGGTCATTACGAGTTTATGGTCATGCCGTTTGGTTTAACTAATGCACCAGCTGTGTTCATGGACCTTATGAACCGAGTGTGTGGACCATACCTTGACAAGTTTGTCATTGTTTTCATTGATGACATACTTATTTACTCAAAGAATGACCAAGAACACGGTGAACATTTGAGAAAGGTGTTAGAAGTATTGAGGAAGGAAGAATTGTACGCTAAGTTTTCAAAGTGTGCATTTTGGTTGGAAGAAGTTCAATTCCTCGATCACATAGTGAACAAAGAAGGTATTAAGGTGGATCCGGCAAAGATAGAAACTGTTGAAAAGTGGGAAACCCCGAAAACTCCGAAACACATACGCCAGTTTTTAGGACTAGCTGGTTACTACAGAAGGTTCATCCAAGACTTTTCCAGAATAGCAAAACCCTTGACTGCATTAACGCATAAAGGGAAGAAATTTGAATGGAATGATGAACAAGAGAAAGCGTTTCAGTTATTGAAGAAAAAGCTAACTACGGCACCTATATTGTCATTGCCTGAAGGGAATGATGATTTTGTGATTTATTGTGATGCATCAAAGCAAGGTCTCGGTTGTGTATTAATGCAACGAACGAAGGTGATTGCTTATGCGTCTAGACAATTGAAGATTCACGAACAAAATTATACGACGCATGATTTGGAATTAGGCGCGGTTGTTTTTGCATTAAAGACTTGGAGGCACTACTTATATGGGGTCAAAAGTATTATATATACCGACCACAAAAGTCTTCAACACATATTTAATCAGAAACAACTGAATATGAGGCAGCGTAGGTGGATTGAATTATTGAATGATTACGATTTTGAGATTCGTTACCACCCGGGGAAGGCAAATGTGGTAGCCGATGCCTTGAGCAGGAAGGATAGAGAACCCATTCGAGTAAAATCTATGAATATAATGATTCATAATAACATTACTACTCAAATAAAGGAGGCGCAACAAGGAGTTTTAAAAGAGGGAAATTTAAAGGATGAAATACCCAAAGGATCGGAGAAGCATCTTAATATTCGGGAAGACGGAACCCGGTATAGGGCTGAAAGGATTTGGGTACCAAAATTTGGAGATATGAGAGAAATGGTACTTAGAGAAGCTCATAAAACCAGATATTCAATACATCCTGGAACGGGGAAGATGTACAAGGATCTCAAGAAACATTTTTGGTGGCCGGGTATGAAAGCCGATGTTGCTAAATACGTAGGAGAATGTTTGACGTGTTCTAAGGTCAAAGCTGAGCATCAGAAACCATCAGGTCTACTTCAACAACCCGAAATCCCGGAATGGAAATGGGAAAACATTACCATGGATTTCATCACTAAATTGCCAAGGACTGCAAGTGGTTTTGATACTATTTGGGTAATAGTTGATCGTCTCACCAAATCAGCACACTTCCTACCAATAAGAGAAGATGACAAGATGGAGAAGTTAGCACGACTGTATTTGAAGGAAGTCGTCTCCAGACATGGAATACTAATCTCTATTATCTCTGATAGGGATGGCAGATTTATTTCAAGATTCTGGCAGACATTACAGCAAGCATTAGGAACTCGTCTAGACATGAGTACTGCCTATCATCCACAAACTGATGGGCAGAGTGAAAGGACGATACAAACGCTTGAAGACATGCTACGAGCATGTGTTATTGATTTCGGAAACAGTTGGGATCGACATCTACCGTTAGCAGAATTTTCCTACAACAACAGCTACCATTCAAGCATTGAGATGGCGCCGTTTGAAGCACTTTATGGTAGAAAGTGCAGGTCTCCGATTTGTTGGAGTGAGGTGGGGGATAGACAGATTACGGGTCCGGAGATTATACAAGAAACTACCGAGAAGATCATCCAAATTCAACAACGGTTGAAAACCGCCCAAAGTCGACAAAAGAGCTACGCTGACATTAAAAGAAAAGATATAGAATTTGAAATTGGAGAGATGGTCATGCTTAAAGTTTCACCTTGGAAAGGCGTTGTTCGATTTGGTAAACGAGGGAAATTAAATCCAAGATATATTGGACCATTCAAGATTATTGATCGTGTCGGACCAGTAGCTTACCGACTTGAGTTACCTCAACAACTCGCGGCTGTACATAACACTTTCCACGTCTCGAATTTGAAGAAATGTTTTGCTAAAGAAGATCTCACTATTCCGTTAGATGAAATCCAAATCAACGAAAAACTCCAATTCATCGAAGAACCTGTCGAAATAATGGATCGTGAGGTTAAAAGACTTAAGCAAAACAAGATACCAATTGTTAAGGTTCGATGGAATGCTCGTAGAGGACCCGAGTTCACCTGGGAGCGTGAAGATCAGATGAAGAAGAAATACCCGCATCTATTTCCAGAAGATTCGTCAACACCTTCAACAGCTTAAAATTTCGGGACGAAATTTATTTAACGGGTAGGTACTGTAGTGACCCGAACTTTTCCATGTTTATATATATTAATTGAGATTGATATTTACATGATTAAATGTTTCCAACATGTTAAGCAATCAAACTTGTTAAGACTTGATTAATTGAAATAGGTTTCATATAGACAATTGACCACCCAAGTTGACCGGTGATTCACGAACGTTAAAACTTGTAAAAAACTATATGATGACATATATATGGTTATATATATATTTAACATGATATTATGATAAGTAAACATATCATTAATTATATTAACAATGAACTACATATGTAAAAACAAGACTACTAACTTAATGATTTTGAAACGAGACATATATGTAACGTTTATCGTTGTAACGACATTTAATGTATATATATCATATTAAGAGATATTCGTACATCATAATATCATGATAATATAATAATTTAAAATCTCTTTTGTTATTATAAACATTGGGTTAACAACATTTAACAAGATCGTTAACCTAAAGGTTTCAAAACAACACTTACATGTAACGACTAACGATGACTTAACGACTCAGTTAAAATGTATATACATGTAGTGTTTTAATATGTATTTATACACTTTTGAAAGACTTCAATACACTTATCAAAATACTTCTACTTAACAAAAATGCTTACAATTACATTCTCGTTCAGTTTCATCAACAATTCTACTCGTATGCACCCGTATTCGTACTCGTACAATACACAGCTTTTAGATGTATGTACTATTGGTATATACACTCCAATGATCAGCTCTTAGCAGCCCATGTGAGTCACCTAACACATGTGGGAACCATCATTTGGCAACTAGCATGAAATATCTCATAAGATTACAAAAATATGAGTAATCATTCATGACTTATTTACATGAAAACAAAATTACATATCCTTTATATCTAATCCATACACCAACGACCAAAAACACCTACAAACACTTTCATTCTTCAATTTTCTTCATCTAATTGAACTCTCTCAAGTTCTATCTTCAAGTTCTAAGTGTTCTTCATAAATTCCAAAAGTTCTAGTTTCATAAAATCAAGAATACTTTCAAGTTTGCTAGCTCACTTCCAATCTTGTAAGGTGATCATCCAACCTCAAGAAATCTTTGTTTCTTACAGTAGGTTATCATTCTAATACAAGGTAATAATCATATTCAAACTTTGGTTCAATTTCTATAACTATAACAATCTTATTTCAAGTGATGATCTTACTTGAACTTGTTTTCGTGTCATGATTTTGCTTCAAGAACTTTGAGCCATCCAAGGATCCATTGAAGCTAGATCCATTTCTCTCTTTTCCAGTAGGTTCATCCAAGGAACTTAAGGTAGTAATGATGTTCATAACATCATTCGATTCATACATATAAAGCTATCTTATTCGAAGGTTTAAACTTGTAATCACTAGAACATAGTTTAGTTAATTCTAAACTTGTTCGCAAACAAAAGTTAATCCTTCTAACTTGACTTTTAAAATCAACTAAACACATGTTCTATATCTATATGATATGCTAACTTAATGATTTAAAACCTGGAAACACGAAAAACACCGTAAAACCGGATTTACGCCGTCGTAGTAACACCGCGGGCTGTTTTGGGTTAGTTAATTAAAAACTATGATAAACTTTGATTTAAAAGTTTTTATTCTGAGAAAATGATTTTTATTATGAACATGAAACTATATCCAAAAATTATGGTTAAACTCAAAGTGGAAGTATGTTTTCTAAAATGGTCATCTAGACGTCGTTCTTTCGACTGAAATGACTACCTTTACAAAAACGACTTGTAACTTATTTTTCCGACTAGAAACCTATACTTTTTTTGTTTAGATTCATAAAATAGAGTTCAATATGAAACCATAGCAATTTGATTCACTCAAAACGGATTTAAAATGAAGAAGTTATGGGTAAAACAAGATTGGATAATTTTTCTCATTTTAGCTACGTGAAAATTGGTAACAAATCTATTCCAACCATAACTTAATCAACTTGTATTATATATTATGTAATCTTGAGATACCATAGACACGTATACAATGTTTCGACCTATCATGTCGACACATCTATATATATTTCGGAACAACCATAGACACTCTATATGTGAATGTTGGAGTTAGCTATACAGGGTTGAGGTTGATTCCAAAATATATATAGTTTGAGTTGTGATCAATACTGAGATACGTATACACTGGGTCGTGGATTGATTCAAGATAATATTTATCGATTTATTTCTGTACATCTAACTGTGGACAACTAGTTGTAGGTTACTAACGAGGACAGCTGACTTAATAAACTTAAAACAAAAAAATATATTAAAAGAGTGTTGTAAATATATTTTGAACATACTTTAATATATATGTATATATTGTTATAGGTTCGTGAATCAACAGTGGCCAAGTCTTACTTCCCGACGAAGTAAAAATCTGTGAAAGTGAGTTATAGTCCCACTTTTAAAATCTAATATTTTTGGGATGAGAATACATGCAGGTTTTATAAATGATTTACAAAATAGACACAAGTACGTGAAACTACATTCTATGGTTGAATTATCGAAATCGAATATGCCCCTTTTTATTAAGTCTGGTAATCTAAGAATTAGGGAACAGACACCCTAATTGACGCGAATCCTAAAGATAGATCTATTGGGCCTAACAAACCCCATCCAAAGTACCGGATGCTTTAGTACTTCGAAATTTATATCATATCCGAAGGGTGTCCCGGAATGATGGGGATATTCTTATATATGCATCTTGTTATTGTCGGTTACCAGGTGTTCACCATATGAATGATTTTTATCTCTATGTATGGGATGTGTATTGAAATATGAAATCTTGTGGTCTATTGTTACGATTTGATATATATAGGTTAAACCTATAACTCACCAACATTTTTGTTGACGTTTTAAGCATGTTTATTCTCAGGTGATTATTAAGAGCTTCCGCTGTCGCATACTTAAATAAGGACAAGATTTGGAGTCCATGCTTGTATGACATTGTGTAAAAACTGCATTCAAGAAACTTATTTTGTTGTAACATATTTGTATTGTAAACCATTATGTAATGGTCGTGTGTAAACAGGATATTTTAGATTATCATTATTTGATGATCTACGTAAAACTTTTTAAACCTTTATTGATGAAATAAAGGTTATGGTTTGTTTAAAAATGAATGCAGTCTTTGAAAAACGTCTCATATAGAGGTCAAAACCTCGCAACGAAATCAATTAATATGGAACGTTTTTAATCAATAAGAACGGGACATTTCACATGGACTCCAAATCTTGTCCTTATTTTAGTATGCAATAGCGGAAGCTCTTAATAATCACCTGAGAATAAACATGCTTAAAACGTCAACAAAAATGTTGGTGAGTTATAGGTTTAACCTATATATTATCAAATCATAATAATAGACCACAAGATTTCATATTTCAATATACATCCCATACATAGAGATAAAAATCATTCATATGGTGAACACCTGGTAACCGATATTAACAAGATGCATATAAGAATATCCCCTATCATTCCGGGAAATCCTTCGAACATGATAAAAAAAACATCGAAGTACTAAAGCATCCGGTACTTTGGATGGGGTTCGTTAGGCCCAATAGATCTATCTTTAGGATTCGCGTCAATTAGTAGATCGGTTTACTAATTCTTAGGTTACCAAGCAAAAGGGAAATATTCGGCTTCGATCATTCACCCATATAATGTAGTTTCATTTACTTGTGTCTATTTCGTAAAACATTTATAAAACTGCATGTATTCTCATCTCAAAATATTAGTTTTTAAAAGTGGGACTATAATTCACTTTCACAGATTTTTACTTCGTCGGGAAGTAAGACTTGGCCACTGGTCGATTCATGAACCTATAACAAATATGTACATATATATCAAAGTATGTTCAAAATATATTGACAACATTTTTAATACGTTTTAATGTTTTAAGTTTATTAAGTCAGCTGTCCTCGTTAGTAACCTACAACTAGTTTTCCACAATTAGATGTACATAAATAAATCGATATATATATTATCTTGAATCAATCCACGACCCAGTGTATACACGTCTCAGGCTAGATCACAACTCAAAGTATATATATATATATATATTTGGAATCAACCTCAACCCTGTATAGCTAACTCCAACATTACTGCATATAGAGTGTCTATGGTTGTTCCAAATAATATATATACATGGGTCGATATGATATGTCAAAACATTTGCATACGTGTCTATGGTATCCTAAGATTACATAATATATTAGAATACATGTATAATACAATATAAGTTAGCTAGGATATGATTTATATAGAATTGTTACAATATTTCCCGTAGCTACAACAATCAAAAAATATCCAATCTTGTTTTACCCATAACTTCTTCGTTTTAAATCCGTTTTGAGTGAATCAAATTGCTATGGTTTCATATTGAACTCTATTTTATGAATCTAAACAGAAAAAGTATAGGTTTATAGTTGGAAATATAAGTTACAAGTCATTTTTGTAAGAGGTAGTCATTTCCGTCGAAAGAACGACGTCTTGATGACCATTTTGAAAAACATACTTCCACTTTGAGTTTAACCATGACTTTTGGATATAGTTTCATGTTCATAAGAAAAATAATTTTCCCAGAAGAACAACTTTTAAATCAAAGTTTATCATAGTTTTTAATTATCAAACCCAAAACAGCCCACGGTGTTACTTAGACGGCGTATGTCCGGTTTTATGGTGTTTTTCGTGTTTCCAGGTTTTAAATCATTAAGTTAGCATATCATATAGATATAGGAAATGTGTTTAGTTGATTTTAAAAGTCAAGTTAGAAGGATTAACTTTTGTTTGTGAACAAGTTTAGAATTAACTAAACTATGTTCTAGTGATTTCAAGTTTAAACCTTCGAATAAGATAGCTTTATATGTATGAATCGAATGATGTTATGAACATCATTACTACCTCAAGTTTTGTGGATAAACCTACTGGAAAAGAGACAAATGGATCTAGCTTCAAAGGATCCTTGGATGGCTTGAAAGTTCTTGAAGCAGAATCATGACACGAAAACAAGTTTAAGTAAGATCATCACTCGAAATAAGATTGTTATAGTTATAGAAATTGAACCAAAGTTTGAATATGAGTATTACTGATAATGCTAAAAACGAACATATATTTCATAGCATTATTCCTCAAGAAAGACAAGCTTTTAGTTGCAATTGTTCTATTTACAAGTGATATTCGTTTAAATAATAAAAGGTGAAGACAAAAGACAGATTCGAGGAATTGAAGACGCAAACGACCAAAAAGCTCAAAAGTACAAAATACAATCAAAGAGGTTCCAATTATTGATAAGAAACGTCTCAGAATTACAAGAGCACAAGATTCAAAACGCAAAGTACAAGATATTAAATTGTACGCAAGGACGTTCGAAAATCCGAAACCGGGACCAGAGTCAACTCTCAACGCTCGACGCAACGGACTAAAAATTACAAGTTAACTATTTATATAAATATAATATAATATATAATTAATTATATAAATTATATATATATATTATATTTATATATTAAAACCGTAGGCAAGAAAGGTTCCAAAATGAGATGAGCTGTAGAAACAAACTCCGCGAGTTGCGGAGTTTGAAGGCCAAAAAGGCCGCGACTCGCGGAGTCTCCCTGGACAAAAATGCCTATAAAAGCCAGCGCAATTCAACATTTTAAATATCCTTTTATCAATCTCTCTATAAACGTGTGTGTGTATATATATATATATATATATATATATATATATATATATATATATATATATATATATATATATATATATATATATATATATTATATTTTAATTTTAATTTTAATTTTAATTTTAATTTCTAATAATAAGGGTATGTTAGCGAATGTTGTAAGGGTGTAAGTCGAAATTCTGTCCGTGTAAAGCTACGCTATTTTTAATCATTGTAAGTTATGTTCAACCTTTTTAATTTAATGTCTCGTAGCTAAGTTATTATTATGCTTATTTAAATTGAAGTAATCATGATGTTGGGCTAATTACTAAAATTGGGTAATTGGGCTTTGTACCATAATTGGGGTTTGGACAAAAGAACGACACTTGTGGAAATTAGACTATGGGCTATTAATGGGCTTTATATTTGTTTAACTAAATGATAGTTTGTTAATTTTAATATAAAGATTTACAATTGGACGTCCCTATAAATAACCATATACACTCGATCGGACACGATGGGCGGGGTATTTGTATGTACGAATAATCGTTCATTTAACCGGATACGGAAATGGATTAATAGTCTATGGAATTATTAAAACAGGGGTAAAATTATGTACAAGGACACTTGGCATAATTGATAAAAAAGTATTAAAACCTTGGGTTACACGCAGTCGATATCCCAGTGTAATTATTAAACAAAGTAATAAAATCTTGTTACAGTTTAAGTCCCCAATTAGTTGGAATATTTGACTTCGGGTATAAGGATAATTTAACGAGAATACTCGCACTTTATATTTATGACTGATGGACTGTTATGGACAAAAACCAGACGGACATATTAAATAATCCAGGACAAAGGACAATTAACCCATGGGCATAAAACTAAAATCAACACGTCAAACATCATGATTACGGAAGTTTAAATAAGCATAATTCTTTTATTTCATATTTAATTTCCTTTATTTTATATTTAATTGCACTTCTAATTATCGCACTTTTATTTATTGTCATTGTATTTAATTGCACTTTTAATTAACGTACTTTTTAATTATCGCAATTTTATTTTATCGCACTTTTATTTATCGCAATTTCCTTATCGTTATTTACTTTACGCTTTAAATTAAGTCTTGTATTTATTTTTAATATTTTACATTAGGTTTTAACTGCGACTAAAGTTTTAAAAATCGACAAACCGGTCATTAAACGGTAAAAACCCCCCTTTATAATAATTATATTACTTATATATATATATTTGTATTTTTATAAATTAAAACTAATATAGCGTTAAGCTTTGTTTAAAAGATTTTCCCTGTGAAACGAACCGGACTTACTAAAAACTACACTACTGTACGATTAGGTACACTGCCTATAAGTGTTGTAGCAAGGTTTAAGTATATCCATTCTATAAATAAATAAATATCTTGTGTAAAATTGTATCGTATTTAATAGTATTTTCTAGTAAAATATACACTATTTCATATACGCCTCTGCGCACATCAAGTATTTTTGGCGCCGCTGCCGGGGATTTTAAAATCTAGCTTAAAAGCCGGAAGCGCAACGCTATATAAAAAAAAAAAATTTTAGTTTACTTTTATAAAAAATACGCTTTTGTAAAAATACATTTTAAATATTTGAAAACATAAAAAGAAAAACAAAAATATAAATATTTTTAAGAGTTTGTTAAATATTTAAGTTTTATAAAGTTTCTTTATTTTTATTTTATAAAAATATAAGTTTTATTTAAATATTTTGTGTTTATTTAAAACATAAAATCAAAACCGAAAAATATATATATATAAATCTATTTTTAAGTTTTTTATAAAATTATAAAGTATTTCTATTTTTATTTTAGTTTTTAAAACATAAGTTTTTTATTTAATTTATATAAATATTTTATTTAATTATTAAAACAGAAAAATATATAAAATATAATTTAAAAAAAACTACAGAACCTGTCAAACGAAACCACCTTATCTGAAATTTTAAACCCCGCGACTCGCGGAGTTTGTTGCCAGGTGTACCGCGACTCGCGGAGCCACCCTGACACGCGCCTGACAGAACCCTAATCTGCATTAAATATGGAGTATTATTAATTATTATTAATTAATTTGTATTTAGGGTTAAATATTTAATTAATTTAATATTTAATTTAAGTTTTAATTAATTTATGTATTTAGTTTAATTAGTTTTATTAAATTATAAAATTAATAGTTTTATTAAATAAATAATATAAAAATAATATTTTTATAAAAATTGTACTTTTTACAACTTTTAGTATATTTTTATATTTTGTCCCTTTTTAATTGTTTTAGCGTAATTTGTTGTATTTTTCGCTCGTATTTAGTTTTAAATATAGTTTTTGCCATAGTTATTTTTACTTCTAGATTTTTAGGCTTTGCCGTAAAATCCCTTAAGTGCTTTTTCTTTAGACTAAAATTTAGGTGCTTTAGAATTTTGCGACGCCTATCTAAGTTTTAGTACCTTTTTAAGTTATTGCCATTTGGGATATAGTTTTACTTGTAAGCTTTAATATTTTTAGACGCAACTTTTAATTCTTAGTTTTTAGTTCTTTTTTAAGTTTCAACGCACTACTTTCTTATTTTTATTTTTCGACGCCTTTTACCTATGTATCAATTATCACTCCAATTAGTAATCTCAATTTGCAATTTTAATTTTAAGTTAGTGATAGTAATAAGGTTAGGATAGTCGAGTATTTTAAAGTTTTATAAGTCACTCTTTTTCTTTCTTATTTCTCCAATTTTAATACCGACGCGCTCTTTTTCTTTCTTATTTCTCGCCATTCTAGTTTTAGGACATAGAATTTTTTTCTACTTCTTCTCTAAATTTCTTAAAATTACGAAAATTTATTTTAAGTGGTTAAATTGATAGACATCAAAATTTTCTGGTTCGTAGTAATAGTTGGATTTGTACGTAAACCGGGTTATTGGAGCCAAACAGTACTCAATTATATTGAGACCAAACGAATCCTGCCCCTCTGCTGCATCTTTTGGCTATTCGAAACGTGGGCAAAATCAGAAAAGTCTATTAATTGGATAACTTATATAATTTTTCTTTCCTTTTAAAAACTAATAGGATATTCAGTGAATGCACCGAGCAAGACGTTCACCACCTTTTGTACGTTCACCACCTGTAACCAGATCAAGACATCTAGCTAATATTGTCGCTGTTGATTTTTCTTTAGAATCGTCATCCAGTCAACCAAGTACTCCAATTCAAATTTCCGATAATCCATTCTTTGAACCCGACCTCACAATTGAGAATCCGGAGAATATTCAGGGACGATTCATAGATCATGAACCATTAATTTTTCCTCCGGAACCACCAATCATTCAAACAGAGATTGTTGAGGAACGAACCATTAAATCAGAATCCTCTAGTGATTCAGATTCAACAAATTCAATCATGGAAAATCTGGAACCTTTAAGTATGGAAGACCGAATGAGAGCTAAACGCACTGGCCAAGGTCACGCAATTACTCATCCAGACATTAATGCGCCAGATTATGAAATCAAAGGACAAATTCTACACATGGTGACTAATCAATGCCAATTTAGTGGTGCGCCGAAGGAAGATCCAAATGAACATCTTCGTACCTTTAATAGGATCTGCACACTATTTAAAATCCGAGAAGTTGAGGATGAACATATATATCTCATGTTATTTCCCTGGACTTTAAAGGGAGAAGCCAAAGATTGGTTGGAATCGTTACCTGAAGGGGCGATTGATACATGGGACGTTTTAGTTGAAAAATTTCTTAAACAATTCTTTCCGACATCTAAAGCTGTAAGACTTCAAGGAGAAATTGTTACGTTCACACAGAAACCGAATGAAACTCTATATGAAGCATGGACCAGATTTGGAAAGTTATTGAGAGGATGTCCGCAACATGGTTTAGACACCTGTTAAATAGTACAAATATTCTACCAAGGATGCGACATCACTACAAGAAAAGACATCGATATAGCAGCTGGTGGTTCTATTATGAAGAAAACCGAAACTGATGCTTATAAAATTATTGATAACACTGCTTCCCACTCACATGAGTGGCACCAAGAAAAAGATATCGTTAGATCATCTAAAGCAGCTAGAGCCTATTCTAGCCATGACTTAGATTCCATTTCTGCAAAGATAGATGCTGTCGAGAGACGAATGGAAAAGATGACTAAAAATATTCACTCAATACGAATTAGTTGTGAGCAGTGTGGAGGACCACATTTGACAAAAGATTGTCTCAGTATTGAACTAACAATGGAATAAAGAGAGAACGTTTCATATCTAAACCAAAGGCCTGGAAATAATTATCAGAATAATTATCAACCGCCAAGACCAATTTACAATCAAAACCAGAATTATAACCGAAATATTCCATACAACAACCAACAAGGTCCTAGTAATCAACAAGTATCCAACAATACTTACAACCAGCAAAGACCTAATTTTCAAAACAAACCACCACAAACCGATGATAAAAAGTCAAATTTAGAAGATATGATGACGAAGCTAGTTGAAACTCAAACACAGTTTTTCACATCTCAAAAACAAACCAATGAACAAAATGCTCAAGCATTTAGAAATCAACAAGCTTCTATTCAAAATCTGGAACAAGAAGTAAGTAACCTAGCAAGGTTAATAGGTGAACGAAAATCGGGAAGTCTACCTAGTGATACAAATGCTAACCCCCGGAATGAAACAGCTAAAGCCATTACCACAAGAAGTGGTATTACACTTAAACCACCTGAAATACCTTTAATTTCTGATGAAGCTATTCCTACTCCACAAGAACCACAACCTGAACAAGATAAGGAAAAAGAACCGGTAGTTGAAAAGGTTAATGAAGATAACACAGTTAAGGCTAAACCTTATGTTAAACCATACCAACCACCACTTCCTTACCCGAGTAAAATAAAAAAAAAGAAACTTGAAGCCGAGCAATCCAAATTCTTGGATATGTTTAAACAGATAAATGTCAATCTTCCTTTCATTGATGTGATTTCAGGAATGCCTAGATATGCTAAATTTCTGAAAGATCTAATCTCGAATAGAAAGAAAATGGAAGAACTCTCGGCTGTTACTATGAATGTTAATTGTTCAGCAGTGCTGTTGAATAAGATACCAGAAAAATTATCTGATCCAGGAAGTTTCACAATTCCATGTTTTCTGGGTAGTCTTAGTTCAATAGAAGCATTGGCAGACTTAGGTGCTAGTATAAATTTAATGCCGTATTCACTATACACTAAACTAGACCTTGGAGAATTGAAACCAACACAAATAAGCATACAACTAGCAGATCGATCAATAAAATATCCTAGAGGGATAATGGAGAACATGCTAGTTAAAGTTGGTACTTTAGTATTTCCAGTAGATTTTGTTATTCTGGACATGGAAGAAGATTCTCAAGTTCCTCTCATATTAGGAAGACCATTCTTAAACATGGCTAAAGCAATGATAGACGTGTTCGGTAAGAAACTGACCCTAAGTATAGAGGATGAGAGTGTTACCTTTTCAGTTAATAAAGCAATGCAACAACCGCAATCTGCAGATGATACATGTTATTATATTCAAACTATAGATTCACATGCAGAATTGTTAGAAGAATTTCCAGAATTACAAGGAACAGGAGAATGTTCTTTAGGAGAAGGAACTGAACCAATTGATGAAACCGAAATGTTAGCTACACTAATAGCTAATGGATATGAACCAACAACAGAAGAAATTCAAATGCTAAAAAAGAAGACAGATATCGATACAAATCATCGATAGAAGAACCACCGACATTAGAGTTAAAGCCACTTCCAAACCATTTGGAATACGCTTATTTACATAGTGAATCTGAATTACCTGTAATAATATCGTCTTCTCTTACTAAAAATGAGAAATCACAACTCATTTCTGTGCTAAAAGCTCATAAACCAGCCATTGCATGGAAGATTCATGATATTAAAGGAATAAGTCCTTTGTATTGCACACATAAAATCCTTATGGAAGAAGGTCATAAAACGTATGTGCAACGCCAACAAAGACTAAATCCTAATATGCAAGATGATGTTAAAAAAGAAATTATTAAACTGCTTGATGCAGGTTTAATTTATCCAATTTCTGATAGTCCATGGGTAAGCCCAGTTCAATGCGTGCCTAAGAAGGGTGGCATGACTGTCATCACAAATGAGAAAAATGAGCTTATTCCTACTAGGACTGTAACAGGATGGCGTATATGTATTGATTATAGAAAATTAAATGACACCACCAGAAAAGATCACTTTCCCTTACCTTTTATTGATCAAATGTTGGAAAGGTTAGCCGGAAACAGTTACTATTGTTTTCTAGATGGTTTTTCCGGATATTTTCAAATTCCAATAGCACCCGAAGACCAAGAGAAAACCACATTCACGTGCACTTATGGTACTTTTGCTTACAAACGCATGCCATTTGGACTTTGCAACGCCCCTGCAACCTTTCAAAGGTGCATGATGGTGATTTTTCACGACATGATAGAAGAATGCATGGAAGTTTTCATGGATGACTTTTCAGTCTTCGGTGATACATTTGAATCATATCTAGCTAATCTTGAACGAATGCTTATTAGATGCGAACAATCAAATCTAGTTCTTAATTGGGAGAAATGCCATTTCATGGTTAAAGAAGGCATCGTTCTTGGACATAAAATTTCAAAGGAAGGAATTGAAGTGGATAGAGCTAAAGTAGATGTAATTACTAAACTTCCACATCCCACCAATGTTAGAGGAGTTAGGAGTTTTCTAGGGCATGCCGGTTTTTACCGACGTTTCATAAAAGATTTTTCTAAAATTGCCACTCCTATGAATAAACTCCTTGAAAAGGATGCTCCATTCATCTTTTCAGATGAATGTATCAAATCTTTTAATATTCTTAAAGAGAAACTCACTAATGCGCCGATCATGATAACACCAAATTGGAATCTACCGTTTGAACTAATGTGCGATGCAAGTGATTTTGCAATGGGAGCCGTTTTAGGACAAAGGATTGAAAAATGATTTCAACCTATATATTATGCTAGTAAGACGTTACAAGGAGCACAAACAAATTACATAACTACTGAAAAAGAACTCCTTGCTATTGTCTTTGCTTTTGACAAATTTCGTTCATATCTCGTTCTAGCTAAAACGGTGGTCTATACCGACCATTCTGCTCTTAGATACCTATTTTCGAAACAAGATGCTAAACCAAGATTAATCCATTGGATCTTACTCTTACAAGAGTTTGATATTGAAATCCGAGATAAAAGAGGAGCAGAAAATCTCGCCGCTGATCATCTTTCTCGTCTTGAAAATCCTGAATTAGAAGTTCTAAATGAATCGGCCATACAAGACAATTTTCCTGATGAATATCTATTGAAGATAGATTATAGTGAAATTCCATGGTTTGCAGACTATGCAAACTACTTAGTATGTGGATTCCTTGAAAAAGGATTGTCGTACCAAAAACGAAAGAAATTCTTTAGTGATATAAAACACTATTTCTGGGAAGATCCACATTTGTTTAAAAGTTGTCCTGATGGAATAATACGCCGATATGTATTCGGAGATGAAGCTAGTAAAATCTTAAACCATTATCACACAGGACCAACAGGAGGGCATTATGGGCCTCAACTAACAGCAAGAAAAGTTTACGATGCTGGATTCTATTGGCCTACAATTTACAAAGACGCGCACCTTCTTTGCAAATCCTGTGATGCTTGTCAAAGGGCCGGAAAAATAAGTGAACATGATGAAATGCCACAAAATGTCATTCAAGTATGTGAAGTATTTGACATTTGGGGTATTGACTTTATGGGTCCATTTCCAAAATCTCATAATAATTTATACATTCTCGTAGCCATTGATTATGTATCTAAATGGGCGGAAGCACAAGCTCTCCCAACTAACGATGCACGAGTTGTAGTCAACTTTTTAAAACGTCTTTTTGCAAGGTTTGGAACATCGAAAGCTTTAATAAGTGATCGGGGAACTCATTTCTGTAATAATCAACTTAAGAAAGTTCTCAAAAGATATGGAGTAACTCATAAAATCTCCACTGCATATCATCCACAAACAAGTGGACAAGTTGAAAATACCAACCGAGCTTTAAAACGTATTCTAGAGAAAACCGTAGGATCAAATCCAAAGGAATGGTCCATTAAATTGGAGGATGCACTCTGGGCTTTTAGAACAGCCTACAAAACTCCAATTGGAACCACACCTTTTAGACTCATTTATGGAAAAGCATGTCATCTTCCAGTAGAAATTGAACACAAAGCATTTTGGGCTTTGAAGACATGTAATCTTGATTTACATGAAGCTGGACGTCTACGGTTAAGTCAATTAAACGAATTAGAAGAATTAAGACATGAAGCATACGAAAATTCATTAATCTATAAGGAAAGAACGAAGAAATGGCATGATAAAAGAATCAGAAGTTCAAAAGAATTTAAAGAAGGAGACAAAGTTCTTCTTTTCAATTCACGATTCAAGCTATTTCCTGGGAAATTGAAATCAAGATGGTCTGGACCATTTATAGTCAAAAGAGTTTTCCCATACGGAACAGTAGAATTAATAAATTCAAATGGGATTGAATTTAAAGTTAATGGTCATAGAGTTAAACACTACATAGATAGTCCGATGGAAGTCAACAACGAAGTTAATCACAATTTCGATACCACAGCTAACTAAGTGTGGGGAGAATCAAGTCTTTAAAGGATAATATGTATTTCTGTTAGAGTTAGATTTTCTGTTTTCGTGTAGTTCTCGAAAATGGAACCCAAATGGTCTTTCCCTAGCAGACCCTAAAGAACTAGTCTTCTTCCCCCATTCTGAATTTTTATTTTTTTTAGGTTTTTTCGAAATGAAGACTTCATGTGAACTAAACCATGGTCTAATGCTACACGCTTTGATCACTAAACGTAATAATGACACACTTCCGAGTGAAATAGTATCATTAATCAGAGGTAAATTGGACAGAGTAAGAAAAGAATCCAGATGCGAAGATAATAAGTTACAATTTGGTAAAGGAA
The DNA here is from genome assembly GCF_046630445.1 of Rutidosis leptorrhynchoides. Classification (NCBI taxonomy): domain Eukaryota; kingdom Viridiplantae; phylum Streptophyta; class Magnoliopsida; order Asterales; family Asteraceae; genus Rutidosis; species Rutidosis leptorrhynchoides. The sequence continues at coordinate 64,170,976 of NC_092336.1, read as the reverse complement.
AATCAAAATCCGCAGCGAAAAGGAGAGCACGACACCTTGAAAAATGTCACAAATGCGGAAAATGGTCACACGAAGGTAAATGTTCAAATAATCAAACCTATTCAAACACCGAATTTGTTACTTTATGCAGGGGATGCCGTTCATATGTTTAGAAGAAAAAACATTAAATGCTCGAGGTTACGCCTATGTATCCATGGAAAACCAATTAGTCCGACTATCTTATGAGTGGGCTAGAGCATATCACTAAGAAATCTATTTCACAGGTAAGTTTGTACAGTTTTTATTTTTATTTTTATTTTTAACCTTTTGATAATAAACGCTAATTTGTTTGCTATAAAGTATTAAATTGGTGTTCGATGAAATTAGGTCTTGCGACCGAAATTGTTGATATCATACAAAAATTTATTACATCACTGCGAAATTTAACGTTTATTCTTAAGGTATAAATATCTTTAATCAATCAACCCAAAATATTTCAAAAATTCGTCATGAGTTAAATTAGGTCATGGAACCAAAATTACTTTTCCGAAAAGAGGGGCGTATATTTTTGATAATATTTGATTGATTAAAGTGGGATAAAAGCTAAAAAGATTTTTAATTTTATTTTTAAAAAAATTAATAAATTAATATTAAAATAATATTGTAAACTTTTTAAATCAATATATTTAAAATTGTAAATATTTGGAAAATTAATATTTTTAATATAAGTTTGTATGTATAAAAACAAAAATTAAATTTAAGTTTGGTGTGAATTTTTAATATTAATTTTGAATTTTATGCATTTTAAATTTAAGTTGTGTGAATTTAAAAATAAAAATTTACTTTATTTCGCTAAGTTAAAAATATGATTTTTAAAAATTCGTCGTGAGTTGAAGACTAGGTCGTTGAACCGAAATTGCTTTACCCGAGGGAGGGACGAGAACTTTTATTATCATTATTTTTAATCTTATTGAATTAAAGTATGCCAAAAAAAAAAAAAACCAAAAATCTTTGCTTTTAAAACAACGCTTCAAAAAGACAAATTTTAAAATTTTGTCGAGGGACGGACTAGGACAACGTTCCGAAATGACCTCATCCTAAATAACAAGGGAAACAAATTTTTAAAATTAATTAATATTTGTTTTATAAGTTAAAGATTTAGAAAAAAAAAAATAAAAAAAATAAACTCCGCGACTCGCGGAGTTTGAAGGAGAAATCCACCGCGACTCGCGGAGTTTGTAAAATACAGAAAAAAATATAACTGAACGAACAGATCAGTCCCCAACACACACAACTCAATTTACTGCGAAAAAACCCGAAAAAACACTCCCAAAATCGAAAATTTTCACCAAAAATCATCACATTTTTTACTAAAATCATGTTAAGAAGGATGCTATCAAGGAATTACTCAAGGAAAACGGTAAATTTCTATATCTAAACACCATTTAATCCAAAAATTAGTGTTCTTGAGCAATTTTATACCCAATTCGATTTTGATGCTTTTTATTGTAATTATGCTTAAATTGTTTATGTATTATACTTGTATAGCCTAGATTGATGCTATTTAACATGATTAGAAGCCTTAAACTTCAAATTTTGAGTAATCTAGGGTTTGTGTTCTTGAGCAAAATTGGGGCTTTTTGATATAAACAGGTTATGGCCGATTTTTGTCATGAATTATTGCTAAATTAATTAGTGTAACATGTTTAGGTAGTTAAATGATCCAAACTTTGAGCCTAAACATGATTTTTGAGAATTAAAGTGGACTTTTTCAAGTCTAAAATTCATGAACTTGATTTTTGAGAGATAATGCCATTTGAAACTTGTTTAATTACTAATAATGATTATTTTGACATGTTATTTGAGTTGAATGCTTATGAACTTAGCGAATATTTTCATATATGCTTATTTGAAAAAGTGTAAATTTGATAAAAATATGAAAATGAGCATAAGTTTGATATAAATTGAACATGTCATTGTAATTATTTTGATTGATGATTTTACTGACACTAATGCATATTTGGATGCACAAAAATTGTGTTTGATGTGTTTGCGGGCTGAAAGGGGTGAATCTTCATCCCAAGCTCGCATTGCTCCTCCCGAGAATGCAGAACAACAGGATGTTGATAGCTATTACAAACAAGATATACCTCATCCAGTTATGACATTTTCAGATATGCACGTGGAAGATTTGCACCCGAACTTGAGATTAGACAGACGTTGGATAGATTATCCAAAATACCAAAGGAGCTTGCACACTCTTCATTCTAAAGCTGTTGAAGTACCTAGGGTAATAGAATGGGAGCCGTTAGAAGCCGTAGGATTGGCCGAACGGATTAGATAATTACTTACACAGAGGTATGGTAATTCTACTTTTAATAATTGGGTACGATTATTCAACATGCGTAGACCTGTATATAAAGTATGGTGTGAAGAATTATTGTGTAGTATAGAAAATAAATGATCGGATAACTAGTTTAACCGATCGAACTTTTATTAGATTTTTGTTAGGAGGTTCGATGCGCCACATGTCTCTACTAGACATGGCTCAGGCCTTACGTATATATACGCCTGAGGAGCTAGCATCTGCCGATTGTCGAGGGTTGATATTAAATGGTAGGAAGATTGATGAAAATTTTGATACACATGGTGTATGGAGTCAAATGACTATCCATCACCGATTTAAAGGGGGAAATTACTCTTATTTGGATATAGATAGAGCCGAGTTAAGAGTAATTCACAGGTTTCTAGCGAACTCGATTACACAGCGAGGTAAAAATAAGGAAAAGGTAAATGAGCAAGATTTATTTTACCACATGTGTATTCGAGACCCACAAAGCGCTGTAAGTATACCTTATTGTGTGGGTTATTATTTATCAGCTATGGTTAGGGGGATGAGACCGCACAGTATAATAGGAGGTGGTATATTTATTACATTAATTGCTGAGTATCTCGATGTGGATATAAGTCAGGGGGGATTATTAATCGAAGAACCAGAACCTCACGATACAATTAGTTTAAATGTATATCATGGTGCTAAGGTTTTGAAGAGGCGAAATAACGCCGCAGTACAATATAATGGAAGACATCCACAGGTTGAGAGAAATCAACAGCTAGGTAATGTGGGAGGGGAAATGAAATGACAGAAATGCAAAGGTTTATAGCTTCACAAGAGTATGAAAATGCTAGACATCGAGCATTTGAAGATTGGCAAGTTCATCAAAACCACATCATAGCTCATTGCCAACATATAGGTAGAAACTATATTCCTACTCTAAAGCCCGTATTTCCTCCCTGGTCTATAGAGATCCAACCACCGTATCCTACTTATAACCCAGCTGAAGCATTTTATAACACATACGGTTATGCATGGAACCCCTACTGGTATCAGTAACAACCCTAGTTTATTTAGTTTTATTTATTTTATTTTTGTAATGTTACTACATTTAGCACTTATGTTGATATTGTAATAGTTTTTATAATTTTCTAACTTTTATTAGATTTTAATAATTTTTGAATGTGGGGTAATATACCAAACTTCAAAAATATGTATATATGTTTGCAGTTTATTTTATGTACACAACAGGGTAAAATAACGCATTTTCAAAGACTGGCATTAAGTTCAGCAAAAGCAACTAATTTTGACGACAAGATGCAAAATAAATGTGAAATAACAACAAGACGGAATGAACAAATGATGTGCACCATTTATCATTCAACACAAACAACAATATGTTTGGAAACTTTGGTAAAATTTAATCATTTTTCTACGCTAATCGCCCTCAATAATTTAAATTGTTACTGATTTCTTGCAAATGAGGGCATTGCAAGATCTTAAGTGTGGAAAGGGGTTAAATTCTTTCGGATTCTAAAATTTTTACTATAAACACTTGGTTACCATTAAAAATAATAGTAACGCAGTAGTTGTATTAGAATCTAGTGCTCTCTGATAATAAAGAACAGCCCTAGTCTTATATACTGACTACCCAATTCTAGTAAAATTTTTCAAAATTTTCAATTAAATGAACTCAAAATCATGTTTATACATATTTATGAACGATAAAACTAGGTGTTAACACCGAAATTATTGTTACCTCGGAAAGGACATAAATTGAGAAACAAACCAAAATGTTAAAATTCATTTAAAATGGAATAGAGGACAATAAAAAGGAAAATAAAAGCCAAGTGTGGGAAAATTTACCAAGTTATTTTAAAACATATGTCACATATTTCTGTAACAAATAACTGAAAATACTTTTGTTTTGGACTAAACTAAACAGTTTTACCCGATTTACTGTAAGAAAGATGGATCTACACGATGAATTAATTCCATCATTAAAAGGAAGTAAAGTCTTCCGAAAAAGAAACGCGCTTCTTGATTTAGGTCATGAAGTTGTCGTCCAGACCAGCTGTAGGTTGACGAAAAACCTAGAAAAGTCATCTCTAAAATCAGCAGGAAATCCACGTACCTCAGCATAAAACAGGGTCGCCAAGTGGTCAGATTTATCCTAACCATGAGAAGGATTTATCTCGTACAATGGGGGGGGCACCGTGCAAATTAGCTTGATAAGACTAATGAATCAGATCCACAGAAAGGATAATCTCCTTAAAAGATCAAAAATCAGCTTTTAAGTCTGATATTACTCAATCCTTTAGATTGACCTTAAAGATTGAGAATTCAAACTCATGGAATTCAATGATATCTAAACTCGAGCTTGAACGAGAAAATATTTTGATCAAATTAAAACCGATTTATTTTCTAAAAACCCATTTTCAATGCATTCATTACCATTGAACGTAAAATCCTAGGAATTCACCTGGAATTCATTAGGTCACCTGAACCAATTCGGGTGTCAACCGTAAGAACGGTAGTTGCATAGCATGGTCAAAGACAGGACCTTGTGCCAGACCAGAAAAATTATAAGGGTGAGCTTTACTATTGCTCCTACAAAGGATAGTAATTGCGTCCGACACGTTATAGACCATAATTAAAAGTATGTCAGGGGACATTGCCTTAACAGTTTCTTGTTCAACGCTTTCCTTTACAACCGGACGGTAGTTTATCGAAAGGTAATATACGGAGCAAGTAAACTGGACGTGTTGCTTTCTCAATACAAGGTTAGCAAGTGGGTGACACAAAATCACAAGTTTTGAGCTAAAATTTTCAAATATGAAACCCACCAAACCCACAAAAAGAATTTGCAAACACCGGTGATGGGTTATTCCGGAAAACTTATCTAGGGTAAAAAAAACTAGATTTAATTTTCAAAAGATCAAATGTTTTCATAAAGATCCAATTTCCTTAATGGATCTAAATTTTTATATTCATGTGAGACTGTAAACCACATCGTTACTACCATTGTTTATACCGCCGTAAAGAAATCACTGATGTACAAAGTGTGAAGAATAAAGAAGTGATTCTAGTATTTCAAGACTATATTGCTTGAGGACAAGCAACGCTCAAGTGTGGGAATATTTGATAATGCTAAAAATGAACATATATTTCATAGCATTATTCCTCAAGAAAGACAAGCTTTTAGTTGCAATTGTTCTATTTACAAGTGATATTCGTTTAAATAATAAAAGGTGAAGACAAAAGACAGATTCGACGAATTGAAGACGCAAACGACCAAAAAGCTCAAAAGTACAAAATACAATTAAAGAGGTTCCAATTATTGATAAGAAACGTCTCAGAATTACAAGAGTACAAGATTCAAAATGCAAAGTACAAGATATTAAATTGTACGCAAGGACGTTCGAAAATCCGGAACCGGGACCAGAGTCAACTCTCAACGCTCGACGCAACGGACTAAAAATTACAAGTTAACTATGTATATAAATATAATATAATATATAATTAATTATATAAATTATATATATATATATTATATTTATATATTAAAACCGTCGGCAAGAAAGGTTCCAAAATTAGATGAGCTGTAGAAAAAAACTCCGCGAGTTGCGGAGTTTGAAGGCCAAAAAGGCCGCGACTCGCGGAGTCTCCCTGGACAAAAATGCCTATAAAAGCCAGCACAATTCGACGTTTTAAATATCCTTTTATCAATCTCTCTATAAACGTATATATATATATATATATATATTTATTTATTTATATTTATATTTATATTTTAATTTTAATTTTAATTTTAATTTCTAATAATAAGGGTATGTTAGCGAATGTTGTAAGGGTGTAAGTCGAAATTCTGTCCGTGTAAAGCTATGCTATTTTTAATCATTGTAAGTTATGTTCAACATTTTTAATTTAATGTCTCGTAGCTAAGTTATTATTATGCTTATTTAAATCGAAGTAATCATGATGTTGGGCTAATTACTAAAATTGGGTAATTGGGCTTTGTACCATAATTGGGGTTTGGACAAAAGAATGACACTTGTGGAAATTAGACTATGGGTTATTAACGGGCTTTATATTTATTTAACTAAATGATAGTTTGTTAATTTTAATATAAAGATTTACAATTGGACGTCCCTATAAATAACCATATACACTCGATCGGACACGATGGGCGGGGTATTTATATGTACGAATAATCGTTCATTTAACCGGATACGAAAATGGATTAATAGTCTATGGAATTATTAAAACAGGGGTAAAATTATGTACAAGGACACTTGGCATAATTGATAACAAAGTATTAAAATCTTGGGTTACACGCAGTCGATATCCTGGTGTAATTATTAAACAAAGTAATAAAACCTTGTTACAGTTTAAGTCCCCAATTAGTTGAAATATTTGACTTCGAGTATAAGGATAATTTGACGAGGATACTCGCACTTTATATTTATGACTGATGGACTGTTATGGATAAAACCAGACGAACATATTAAATAATCCAGGACAAAGGACAATTAACCCATGGGCATAAAACTAAAATCAACACGTCAAACATCATGATTACGGAAGTTTAAATAAGCATAATTCTTTTATTTCATATTTAATTTCCTTTATTTTATATTTAATTGTACTTCTAATTATCACACTTTTATTTATTGTTATTGTATTTAATTGCACTTTTAATTAACGTACTTTTTAATTATCGCAATTTTATTTTATCGAACTTTTATTTATCGCAATTTCCTTATCGTTATTTACTTTACGCTTTAAATTAAGTCTTGTATTTATTTTTAATATTTTACATTAGATTTTAACTGCGACTAAAGTTTTAAAAATCGACAAACCGGCCATTAAATGGTAAAAACCCCCCTTTATAATAATTATATTACTTATATATATATTTGTATTTTTATAAACTAAAACTAATATAGCGTTAAGCTTTGTTTAAAAGATTTTCCCTGTGGAACGAACCGGACTTACTAAAAACTACACTACTGTACGATTAGGTACACTGCCTATAAGTGTTGTAGCAAGGTTTAAGTATATCCATTCTATAAATAAATAAATGTCTTGTGTAAAATTGTATCGTATTTAATAGTATTTCCTAGTAAAATATACACTATTTCATATACGCCTCTGCGCACATCAAGTATTTTTGGCGCCGCTGTCGGGGATTTTAAAATCTAGCTTAAAAGCCGGAAGCGCAACGCTATAAAAAAAAAAAAATTTAGTTGACTTTTATAAAAAATACGCTTTTGTAAAAATACGTTTTAAATATTCGAAAACATAAAAAGAAAAACAAAAATATAAATATTTTTAAGAGTTTGTTAAATATTTAAGTTTTATAAAGTTTCTTTATTTTTATTTTATAAAAATATAAGTTTTATTTAAATATTTTGTGTTTATTTAAAACATAAAATCAAAACCCAAAAAAATATATATATATAAATCTATTTTTAAGTTTTTTATAAAACTATAAAGTATTTCTATTTTTATTTTAGTTTTTAAAACATAAGTTTTTTATTTAATTTATATAAATATAAATATTTTATTGAATTATTAAAACAGAAAAATATATAAAATATAATTTTAAAAAAAACTACAGAACCTGTCAAACGAAACCACCTTATCTGAAATTTCAAACCCCGCGACTCGCGGAGTTTGTTGCCAGGTGTACCGCGACTCGCGGAGCCACCCTGACACGCGCCTGACAGAACCCTAATCTGCATTAAATACAGAGTATTATTAATTATTATTAATTAATTTGTATTTAGGGTTAAATATTTAATTAATTTAATATTTAATTTAAGTTTTAATTAATTTATGTATTTAGTTTAATTAGTTTTATTAAATTATAAAATTAATAGTTTTATTAAATAAATAATATAAAAATAATATTTTTATAAAAATTGTACTTTTTACAACTTTTAGTATATTTTTATATTTTGTCCCTTTTTAATTGTTTTAGCGTAATTTGTTGTATTTTTCACTCGTATTTAGTTTTAAATATGGTTTTTGCCATAGTTATTTTTACTTCTAGATTTTTAGGCTTTGCCGTAAAATTCCTTAAGTGCTTTTTCTTTAGACTAAAATTTAGGTGCTTTAGAATTTTGCGACGCCTATCTAAGTTTTAGTACCTTTTTAAGTTATTGCCATTTGAGATATAGTTTTACTTGTAAGCTTTAATATTTTTAGACGCAACTTTTAATTCTTAGTTTTTAGTTCTTTTTTAAGTTTCAACGCACTACTTTCTTATTTTTATTTTTCGACGCTTTTTACCTATGTATCAATTATCACTCCAATTGTAATCTCAATTTGCAATTTTAATTTTAAGTTAGTGATAGTAATAAGGTTAGGATAGTCGAGTATTTTAAAGTTTTATAAGTCACTCTTTTTCTTTCTTATTTCTCCAATTTTAATACCGACGCGCTCTTTTTCTTTCTTATTTCTCGCCATTCTAGTTTTAGGACATAGAATTTTTTTCTACTTCTTCTCTAAATTTCTTAAAATTACGACAATTTATTTTAAGTGGTTAAATTGATAGACATCAAAATTTTCTGGTTCGTAGTAATAGTTGGATTTGTACGTGGACCGGGTTATTGGAGCCAAACAGTATTCAATTATATTGAGACCAAACGAATCCTGCCCCTCTGCTGCATCTTTTGGCTATTTGAAACGTGGGCAAAATCAGAAAAGTCTATTAATTGGATAACTTATATAATTTTTCTTTCCTTTTAAAAACTAATAGGATATTCAGTGAATGCACCGAGCAAGACGTTCACCACCTTTTGTACGTTCACCACCTGTAACCAGATCAAGACATCTAGCTAATATTGTCGCTGTTGATTTTTCTTTAGAATCGTCATCCAGTCGACCAAGTACTCCAATTCAAATTTCCGATAATCCATTCTTTGAACCCAACCTCACAATTGAGAATCCGAAGAATATTCAGGGATGATTCATAGATCCTGAACCATTAATTTTTCCTCCAGAACCACCAATCATTCAAACAGAGATTGTTGAGGAACGAACCATTAAATCAGAATCCTCTAGTGATTCAGATTCAACAAATTCAATCATGGAAAATCTGGAACCTTTAAGTATGGAAGACCGAATGAGAGCTAAACACACTGGCCAAGGTCACGCAATTACTCATCTAGACATTAATGCGCCAGATTATGAAATCAAAGGACAAATTCTACACATGGTGACTAATCAATGCCAATTTTGTGGTGCGCCAAAGGAAGATCCAAATGAACATCTTCGTACCTTTAATAGGATCTGCAATTACTTATTACAAAGATTTTCCCTAAATCCCTTGAATTTCGGAAATTGACTGTGACTACGTCACCGGTTAAGTCGAACCAACATTTACTCATATCACTCTTTTGCGATAGCTTCACTTATACTCTTCGCGTAATCGAATTGTTTTATCCATATTACTCTATGGAAATAAAACTCTATTTATCAACTCATATTCGTCATGAAAACATTTTTATCGTTAGCCATGACGACCTCGATCAAATTTTGGGACGAAATTTCTTTAACTGGTAGGTACTGTGACGATTCGGAAATTTTCGATCAAATTTAAACTTAATCTTTAAATGATTCCGACACGATAAGCAAAGTCTGTAATGTTGAGTCTCAAAATTTTTGAACTATTACATGGATTCATTTAACCTGTAACTATTCTCGACGATTCATGAACATCGATGAATAAATAAATATGTAATATATATATAATTAATAAATATTAAAGATTCAATAAATTATATAACTGATATATATTATATAATAAATGGTAATATATTAAACTTAATTACAAGTTGAATATAAATTGTATATTAATACTATTATCATTACTAGTATTATTATTATTAAGCAATATTATCGATAATGTTATTAAATAGATTGTTATTATTAGTATATATATTGTAATGTATAAATATTAAATATTAATTGTATGTTATTACATAAATTGTAATATTAAATGTAATTACAAATTAAAAATATAATACTAATATTATTAGTACTTTCATTAATATTATTAATATTAATATTAACATTAAAAATTAGTATTAGTTATATTATTGAAAGATAATACATTTAAGTTGTTTATATTATCATGAATCATGAATAATATTAATATCATTATTACTAGTATTGTTATTATTAATAATATTAGCATTTTTATAATTAGTATTATTGTTATTAATAATATTATTGTTATACATTTTATAATAACCATTATAATCATCATTAGTAATAATATTATTATTACTAATATTAAAAACTTGTATTATTATTAAGTGTATTATTATTATATTTATATTTATTAATAAAGTTAATTATAATCTAATAATATAAATACGGATATAATAACAGATTTATGAAAGTATATATACAAATTATAATTAAATACTTATACATATACCAAATAAAGATATATATCTACGTATATATAAATACAGATGTATAAACACATATATATATAGTTACATTTACAGATTATAAATATATATATAAAAATATACGATTAAATATACAAACAAATACAGAGATTACGTATTCTGTTCCAAATCACTTTTAACCTTTATAGGATTTGTTTTCTATCTCTAATTCTGTATCAGAATCGAATCAAATCACAGAAGAAACCATATTCAGTTAGCCATTGAAATCAGATTTTATTTTTTTATAATTTTTTCATACGGAACGAATAATCTTTGTCTCCAATCTGTTAAAGGTCGATTTCAAAGCACAATACAAATCAATTATGATCAGTTTAACTATTAAATCACGTACTCACTCGCGTTATATATACACACTTCTGTAATTCGAAAAAAAAAATTAATTTAAAAACTCAAGAGCACAGTGCGTATTCTCTGTTCTTATACTTTTTTTTATCAAAAACCACGATTGCGAATAAAAGTTCAAATTGTGTAAATAAGGTTTTGTTAGGAATATATTACTCAATCTTTCTGCAAAGTATCAGATTTCAAATCGTTATATCGATCCTAAATTTTGGAGTCAAAGTTTGTTTTCAATAAAAGTCAACTATCGTGTTCATAGAGAAATTTGAAGTCGTTTGATTGTTTCAGAACCAATTGAGGATCCAGAAAGTTTCTATGAGGGGTTTCCAATCTATTTCATGTTGAAAGATCCATTTAAAATGAGCTAGAATTTGAAAATTGATTTTGTGTTCATCGTGTTTTTTTTCTTCAGTATATGCTGCTGCTATTTAAATTTATTTATATTTTGCTGTTAGTTTCAATCAATCAAACGAATAGTTTATGTTTTGTTTATCAGTCCTAAAAAAAAAAGATATAACGAGTTAATAACTGGGTGGAACGTTGATCGAATTTTTTGATGAAGAAGATAGAATAATAAGTCGGGTTATAAATAAATAAAGTGGGTTCATATCAGAAAAATAAAAACTGGAGGAATTGCTAAGGGTATTTGCGGGTGAGCAGGAGGTCGCGGGTTCGATCCCTGCTGGTGACAAATTATTTTTAAAGCTTGTTTTGAGGTAGTTTTTCATTACCAAAAATTGTTATTATTATTATTGTTATTATTATTATTATTATTATTAATTATTAATAGTATTACTTGTATTATTATTATTATTATTATTATTATTATTATTATTATTATTATTATTATTATTATTATTATTATTATTATTACTATTATTATTATTATGATTACTAACTTAAGTATTAGTTATCATTTATTATTATTATCATTACAATTATGGATATTATTATTATTATTACAAATATTGTTATCATTAATAATATTAGTATTAAGTAATATTATAAAAATTATTATTTTCATTATCATTATTATTATTAGTAGTATGATAAAAATTTATTGTAAGGATTATAATTATATATATATGAATACAAATATGAAAATGAGTAAAACTATAATTAAGTCATAATCTAAATAAGATATTATTACTATTATTATTATTAGAAGCATTATTAGTAATATCATTATTAACATCATTATTAGTAAAAGTATTATTATTATAGATATTATAATTATTATTATTATTGCTATTATTATTATTATCATTTTTATTATTATTAGTATCGAGATTAATTTTTGTACTGAAAATTTCATACATAACAAGATTGCCTTTATAATTAAAAACTATCATTAATATTATTAACAAGTATTATCTATATCATTATTATAAAAATAATATTGATTATGAAAATAAAAGTTTTAATAACGTTGTTAAGATTATAAGTATATAAATAAATATTATATATATCTAAATTACAAAATTTAACTACATTAATATTTCTATATATAAAATGAAAATATATAAATAAATAAAGAAACTTATAAATTATTAAATATAATAAATACATCATTAATAATAATATATAAATTTATTTGATTACGAATATATGTTTTAATATATATACAAATAATATAGGTTCGTGAATCCGAGGCCAACCTTGCACTTGTTCAATGCCATCATATGCTTAATTACTACGAAATGCAATATTGTGAGTTCATTTGCTCCCTTTTACTCTTTACGTTTTTGGGCTGAGAATACATGCAAATGCTTTATTAACTATTTTACAATATTTATATGCGTGAGTTTCATTACTCCCTTTTTAAATGCTTTTGCAACATACACATTTTTTGGACTGAGAATACATGCGCTGTTTTTTTAAAGATGTTTTATTAAATGCTTTTGAGTTATATTTTGAACTGAGAATACATGAACTGCATTTATAAATGTTTGACGAAATAGACACAAATACTTGAACTACATTCTATGATAGAATTATTTGGATTCAGAGGTTCGATTTCTATAAGATTGTATTATCGACCATCGGTGAGATGATTTTGTCATTGCGCTACGCATTAGCTACCGAAATGGTTCGATTTAGTAGTTAGTAACGGTGAGATGATTTTGCATTGCACTACGCACTAGCTACCGTTTTAGCTACCCTCGGTGAGATGATTTTGCATTGCACTATGCATTAGCTACCGTTGTAAAATTATTGTTCGATTTCTATAAATATTGTATTGTCGACCATCGGTGAGATGATTTTGTCATTGCACTACACATTAGCTACCGAAATGGTTCGATTTAGTAGTTATTAATGGTGAGATGATTTTGCATTGCACTACGCACTAGCTACCGTTTTAGCTACCCTCGGTGAGATGATTTTGCATTGCACTACGCATTAGCTACCATTGTAAAAGTTTGATTTGAAAGGTTCCGGTGTTCTTCATATGAATGATTTTTACAGCAGTGAGCATACCTGCACAGATTGTTTTCGAAATATAAGTATCTTGTCGTCTATTATATAATTGGAAATGATTGATTATGATAAACTAATGAACTCACCAACCTTTTGGTTGACACTTTAAAGCATGTTTATTCTCAGGTATGAAAGAAATCTTCCGCTGTACATTTGCTCATTTAGAGATACTTCTTGGAGTCATTAATGACATATTTCAAAAGACGTTGCATTTGAGTCATTGAGTTCAATAAGATTATTATTAAGTTGTAGATAGTTGATATATTATGAAATGGTATGCATGCCTGTCAACTTTCGATGTAATGAAAGTTTATCTTTTAAAAACGAATGCAATGTTTGTAAAATATATCTTATAGAGGTTAAATACCTCGCAATGAAATCAACTTTCGATGTAATGAAAGTTTATCTTTTAAAAACGAATGCAATGTTTGTAAAATATATCTTATAGAGGTTAAATACCTCGCAATGAAATCAACTATTGTGAATTATTTATAATCGGTATGAACGGGTCCTTTCAGTTGGTATCAGAGCGGTGGTCTTAGCTAACCAGGTCTTGCATTAGTGTGTCTAACTGATAGTTGTTTAGATGCATTAGTGAGTCTGAACTTCGACCGTGTCTGCATGTCAAAAATTTTGCTTATCATTTCGTGTCGAAAATTACTTTCTTATCATCCTTAAAGTCTAGACACATCTTACTGCATTGATTGCATGAATAGTGTATAGACAAAATTCATATCCTAGCGTATCTGTTACTGTAAACCTTGCCTGACATATTCTGTAAATTCCTTCGTAAGCTACGAAATCTTTTATTATATATATATATATATATATATATATATATATATATATATATATATATATATTATATATATTATATATATATTATATATATATATATATATATATATATATATATATATATATATATATATATATATATATATATATATATATATATATATATATATATATATATATATATATATATATATATATATATTCTATGTAATTAGAATACCATCCGATAGCCGGAAATCATTTCATATCGAAAAATCCTTTATTCAATCGTACGAAATGGAATTCGCCACTAGTTCAAGTCCCTCGGATTCCGATATGGAGTTTCACTCGAGCTCCGAAAGTAGTGTGACCAGAATGGATCAACCAATTAGTCATCACCAATTCTGGATGAATTGGGGATGGGTTCGTAGTCTACTTAAACAATGGAGACGCGAAGAAGGCGATCCTTTCCACCAACCAAATTGCCCTCTTGGCAAAGAACCTGGAGCACTTACCGGCGAACCTGTCCAAAACACCATTTTCTCTCTCATTTCCAGAGTATCTCGTCACGATTATATACTATACCAAATTCTAGATCTTATTTATCCGCTCGTCCGAACCGACAATCACACCGGTGTAATAGAAGAAGTCAACGAACTTCACGCTCGGGTAGTGACTTTGGAGAATATGGTGCAAAGGTTACAAACACCAGCAACAGTACCACCAACATCAATGCCAGTACCACCAACAACCCAAGTTTCAACATCACACGTCTCAACATCACAATCCATACCTCGAACTTAATCATCATTCTACGAATCGTTCTACATCATTTATCTTCGTTCTACATGACGATTATGTAATTTCTAATGTTTTAGAGATTATATATTCTAGTTCTAACGGTAAAACAAATGAGATTAATATCATATTAACTCATTAAATCCATGATTACATCTGAAGAAAATATATATGTCTATATGTTTTTATAAAGATTGTAATTAAAAATTATTTTGTACAAACTGTTAATGGTGAAAATATTTTAACGGGTAGGTAATACCCGAGGAATATTTAGATTTCACATTAATAAATTACAATGTACATTCTTCGAATCCGATTCAACAGTCATTTACTATCCTACTTACATCCACAGATATACGAATTCGTTCACCGCAGAATAACCATTTTCATTCAATTTCATATTTAGATTTTGACCTATCAGAATCCAACAAGTGGCATAATGAAGAAAACATTGGACAAAAATAAAATTTGTTAGAAACAAACAAATTAACTATGAGAAATTTTGTTAAGAATCCACGCTAACAAAATCCTAGCTAACTGTTCCTAGCTAACTGCTAATTCCTTATTACATTTTAGTTATCGCAATTTAATTCTCGCAATTTTATTTATTGTCATTTAATTTCTGTTATTTATTTTACACACTTTATTTATTGTCATTTAAATACTGTTAATTACGCATTTTAAATATCGGGACACGTATACAAGGTTTTGACATATCATATCGACGCATCTATATATATTATTTGGAATAACCATAGACACTCTATATGCAGTAATGCTCGAGTTAGCTATACAGAGTTGAGGTTGATTCTAAAATAATATATATACTTTGTGTTGTGATCAAGTCTGAGACGTGTATACAATGGGTCACGATACGTATTAATTAATTTGAATATTATATATTAAACTATATATGAATTATTGAACTACTAACTATGGACTACTAATGGTGAAATACTAACCTTGGACAATTAAAATGAATTAAAATATTGATTATAACATATGAAACTAAACAATTCTTCAAGTTTGCCACTTGATTTTATCTTAAACTTCATTTGTATCTTGACGATTACAATCTGCATTCAAACCTTTCATAATTCTTGAAAACACCTCAATCTAGAGGATGATCCAACCACACGTTATCTACGAGAAGAAAGATTTATGCATATAGTTATGCACCTGAAAACACTCGGAACCTGAGTAAACGTTTAACATGTATCTGTGCTAGCTCCTTTGGCGTTGTTATTGATGGAATTCTTGTTTATGTACTAGTTCTTAATGTATTCATAATCACAAAACCAATTTATGTTATAGTTTTAGCAACGGAAGCATGATTATTAAGAAAACTAGTTTATATGTTAAACCATTTATTAAGTTGAATTCCATGTATGTATCAAGTCATGAAAATAAGCTTACATATAATTAACAAGGAAGTAAGAATATAGATTATACCTCCTCAAAGATTTGAGGGCTGAATTGGAGAGCAGAAAATGAAGAGAATGATGATGATGAATTGAGTTCCAAAACATGAAACCTCAAGTTGTAATACCCCAAGCAATAACCCAACACCTTGTACTTTGGTTAGGATTTGTTGACACTTGAAATGGACTTGCAAAATGAAGTTAAGAACCCTTTCTTGCTGCTCAAAGATCACGACCTGATCTGGACAGAATTTGAGAGCAGTTTTGCAAGTTGTTTGATATGTTTGAATGCATATATTGGTCTTTGAAACCTTGGATCATATGCATCTTCAACATGGAATTAATTAGCTAGATTACCAAGCTCAATGACACCCTTTTTAACACTTGAATTTCGGCCAGAATTCAGCCTCCACAAGCTGAGAAAAAACGACCAGCATCATTCAGGAAGGAGTGAGCTGCATCAATAACTTTCAAGTACCAACTTGAGTCAAAAATTACTTGGTTAAAAGTGTCTAGCATGCACATGAATGAGTGTGTCATAGGAAGTACCAAAAGTTAGCATGGGTTGTCAACCTTGGGTCTCCAAAACCACCATCCCATGCCATCTTTATATTAAGTTGTTATTTATATAAAACTAATTGTTGTTTATATAAAAACTTGATATAAAAGCCCTTGTAAATATTTAGTACTTGTACTTTATAAACCAATTTATAAAGTATAACACAACATAATTTTTTAAACCTATAAATAATTCAATCCATGTCATATATAAATTATCCAAATAATTTACATCAAGTGATTATATTTTAGAAAACCCATTTTCTATAATCCAAGTGTCGCGTATTTATTTAACGAACCAATCGTCAAGATAAATATTCATAAAGTGTTGGTAAGCTTGTTATTGGGTATGACCCGACTTGGATCATAACATATTAGCCACATTAATTTAATATGTCTCTCGGGCATACGAAATACCTTCAATCTCCCACTTGCACGAGAAACATAAGAAATTAATGCAAGTGATGGATACAGCCTAACACACTGTCCATCACCCCTAATATGTTATGACTTTGTGCCAATCAATAACATCATCCCCTTCGAGCTCCCTACTCGAACTGATATATAGGTGAATCTTATCATTATATCCTTTCATCCTAGATGTCATGTCAAATCCAAGAGATACAGAGTGATCACTCTCTTATAGATTTAACTTTATCAGGCCTTAGACATCTGACTCTCAACGAATAAGAGGGACAAATTCCATCTTGACTACATACGTCCTAGATACACACTTTTGTATTATACCTGAGTTCTTCCTTATGTACTACCATATTTCAAAATAGCAAGGAAAGAATCAAGGCATAATACTCGATGAATATCAGGACCCAATATGTATCTCAGGTCAGAGGATACGATGATATTCGCCTTTACTCAAGATTACATGTGATCAACCACAAAGGCTCCATACAGTAAATCTTGAGAGTGGGTCTTCCAATATTTGTATCCCACAAATATCTATGAACCTTGGTAGCAACCTTGCCCCACATTCATTCCGTGAATGTATACCAATCCAAGTTCATAATAGTCTAAACCTCACACTCATTCCCATAAATGTGATCGACTACGGAATTTAGAATAATAACTTATTCATGGATAACCAATATTTGTATCCCACAAATATCTATGAACCTTGGTAGCAACCTTGCCCTACATTCATTCCGTGAATGTATACCAATCCAAGTTCATAATAGTCTAAACCTCACACTTGCTCCCACAAATGTGATCGACTACGGAATTTAGAATAATGTCTTATTCATGGATAAAATATGCAAAATAGGAACATAACTCAAAATAAACTAACCAATAATTATATTAATGAGTTTGAACCAATTCGTTCCGTTACAATACTTAAAACAGATCATGACCAATCACTAGAATATCGAAGCCCTAATGCACAAACATGTCCTTCATGTTTTGCTCCATGTAAGAGCTTCGTGAGTGGATCCGCTATAATAAGATCTGTGTGAACTTTGCGAGTACATATCTTTCCCTTTTCAACTTCATCTCTTATGTAGTTGAAACTCCGCTCAATGTGACGTGTCTTTTGGTGAGCACGAGGTTCTTTGATTTGAGCAATCACACCTTCGTTATCACAAAAGATCTCAAGAGTGTCCTGAGACAGCGATGTACTCTGATTTTGTAGTGGATAAAGCAACAACATTATGTTTTAAACTCTTCCAAGAGACCGCACCTCCATTTAAAATGAAGACATAACCGGATTGTGATCGAGAATCATTTCGATCAGTTTTGAAGCTTGCGTCCATGTAACCTTTTACAGCGATTTCCTCCTCACCAGACCCGTATATTAGAAACATATCCTTAATCCTTTTAAGGTATTTCAATATACTTTTAACCACAGTCCCATGACTGTTTCCCGGGTTATTCTGGTATCTACTTGTCATGCTAAGAGCGCATGACACATCCGATATAGTGCATATCATCGCATACATGATTGACCCAATAACAGACGCATATGGGACATTTTTATGCTTTCTTGTTCATCTTTCGTGGTGGGGCACTGAGATGAACTGAGAAGCGTTCCTCTTTGAAAAGGTACCAAACCTTTCTTAGAGTTTTCATCTTGAACCTTTTCAAGTCCTTTCAATGTATGCACTTTGATTCAAACCTATCAATTTCTTGGATCTATCCCTGTAGATCCTTTTCCCCAAAATGTATTGTGCTTCTCCAAGATCCTAAATGGAGAAGCTGCTACTTAGCCAAGTTTTAAATCCTTGCATTTGCGGAATATTATTTCCAAATAATAATATATCATCCACATATAGTATAAGGAACATGATAGTGCTCCCACTAGCTTTCTTGTATACATAAGCTTCATCACCTTTATTAATGAAGCCAAATCATTAAAACGATGATTTCACATTCTTGATGCTTGTTTCAATCCGTAGATTGATTTCTTAAACTTGCATACTTTATATATGTATCCAAGTTTCCATGCATCTTGGTTTTCTCCTTGAAAAGCCATTTACAATCAACTAACTTGGAGTTAGTAGGTTGTGTAACCAATTCCCAAACTTGGTTGTCATACATGGATTGCATCTCAACGTTCATGGCTTCCTGCCATTTATCTTTATCAGACCTTGATAAAGCATCTTGGTAGTTAGTTGGTTCATCCAAATAAACCACATAGCAACCATCCACGAGAATCCAAATCTCTCAGGAGAATTACTAATCCTACCAGATCTACGAACGTTTTGTATACTTTGATCATCCATTTGATCATTCTCAACATTTTCATGTTGAGTGCTAGTGTTAACCAATTGTGTATCATCTCCTTGATCTTGAACCTATTCAAGATCTATCTTCCTTTCACTATTACCTTCCATAAGGAACTTAGCTACAAGGAATTCTACCTTTCGAGCAATAAAAGATTTTGCTCGATTGGATCATAGAGATAGTATCCCTTATCATCCTTGGGATATCCTATGAAGATACACTTCGTGGATCGATCATTTAACTTATTAGGGATGTAGTGCTTAGGATAAGCTTCACATCCCTATACCTTTAAGTATGATAGAGATGGAGGTTTTCCAAACCATATCTCATGAGGAGTTCGTTCCACTTTCTTGGTTGGGGCCATATTTAGAATACGAGCCGCGGAGCAAAGACAATAACCCCAAAATGTATTGTTGAGTTGTTTTGTACTTCGTTTTGATATTCTTTGAATGCTTCAAAAGTTTCATCCTTATGTTTTAACAAGTAGACATATCCGAAACGACTGAAGTCATCAATGAAAGTAACGAAGTATCTTTCACCATTCCTAGTCATGGGCTTAAAGGGTCCATATACATCCAAATGTATTAATCCCAATAAGCCTTTAGCCCTTTCATAGGTCCCTTTGAAAGGTGCTTTAGTCATTTTTCCTTGTAAACAAGATTCACATACATCAAATGAATCCAGCTCACTTGATTATAAAAGACCATTCTTTTGAAGTGTATGCATTCGATTCTTGTTTATGTGACCAAGGTGACAATGCCATAAGTAGGAATCACTCAAATCCCTTTTGAGTTTCTTGGTGCTTGCTTGGTATATTGAGCAATCAAATGATGTGTTATCATGAACCAATTCATAAATACCATTTAAAGGCGAAGCCTTAAAATAGAACATATCATTTAAAGAAACATGGATATCATCATTAATGAAATTAAGATTAAAACCATATTGTCTTAAACGGGAAACTGAAATAATGTTTCGTGTCAATAGAGGTGCATACAAAACATTTTTCAAAATTAGCTTCAATCCAGTTTAAAGCTTTAACATAAAGTCTCTTTGAGCTTTTACGTGCACCTTTGCACCATTCCCATGTAGAGACTTTTGTTCCCGCATTTAGTTTACTTCTTTTGAACCCTTGCAATGAATTGCAAATATGAGTTCCACATCCTGTGTCTAATACCCATGTATTAGAAGAAGTAATACTAAGCTCAATGTATTTCATATATACATTACCTGAGGTTTGCCCTACATCCCTCTTTGTTTTCAACTCCTTTAGGTAGGCCGAGCAGTTGCATTTCCAGTGACCTATCACAACGCAACCAAAGCACGGATCTTCCTTGGGGTTTGCTTGTCCGGCAACCTTTTGCTTTTATTTATGTTGGTTGGGGTAACCAACTTCCTTTTTCTTTTGTCCTTGCCTTTGTAGGCGGGTCCTTTTCTCTTAGCCACCTTTGGCTTAGAAGTTGAATTGTTCTTAGACCCACCTTCTTTGATCATAAGCACAGGTGAAGCCCTTTTACCCATGCTTGATTTGGCCGTCTTAAGCATGGCATGTAATTTTCCAATGCTTTTATCCCAACCATTCATGTTGTAATTCAACATGAATGTGTCAAACCTTTTTGACAAAGAGTCGGGGATAAGGACCGTGGCTAATCCATTAGACATGTTACAATTTAGATGGTTCAATCGATCAATAAGGCTTTTCATCTTTAGTACATAAGATGAAATGGATTGGGAGTTATTTTCCTTTCCGAGGATGGACCTCAATGATAGGTTATTAAAGTTGATTGGTGCGTTCGGAATGTTGTTGTTTGTTATTAGCGGCCATCTACAAAATTTGACAAAGTTTGTTTAAGAATTGATTTATAATTTAACAATCAATACCCTTTTAATTTAATTGATCCATGTTAAATTTTAGAATCCAACAGTAAACCAAATTTCAGTTAGGTGACCTTTATCCTGTTATTTGATTTAGCTAGGTAGTCATTCCATGACAATTGCAATCCTTTTGCAACTTCTAAGGTATGGGATCATGCAATCCTTTTGCATGGCATATTTATCCCATCAACTCCTATTTGTTCCTCATGCTTCGGTGACCCTAAGTTCATGATTCCCAAATCAAGTCGTCCTACTTGTGTAAACATGTGAACTTAACATACAAGTGGTTAGGTGACCTTTATCCCGCAAGCATGTCAAATTCACCTTAACCACATTAGTTTGTTCATGACGGTTAGGTGACCTTTATCCCATCATGAGTTCCCTAATATGTTTAAGTGTTGCGCAAAAGGATGGCGTTAAACTTGTTTACCTTGTATGTAAAAGGGATTTTAAGTTTTCGTTAATTCTAGTTTTAGAAAACTTTTATGCCATACACCAACATGCATTTAGTGTATGGTACTTATGAAAAACCATTTTCATGTCTTGTAATTAGCCAATTACTTGATATAAACCATTTTATATATATGTGATCATATCCTTGTTCTTATTCTTAATAACCATTTATTAAGGTCCTTTTTGCCATTTATATTTAACCATTTTAAATTTTCGTTTTGCTTGTTGTTAACTTGTGTGATTAACTTATAGCAATAGTATATATAATCCACAATCATACAAAACACAACCATGCATGCAAAACAATATGTTCACAATCAAGCCTTTTGGTAGGCATTTTGTTTAGCCGAAAACAAAATGCCACCGGGTTATGGGTCATAACACAAAGTAAGAGATTTTACCACTCCCACTTAATCTTGCATCCAAATGCTTCTTCATGTGTTCTTCCTTTGATTCCATCTCTTGCATCTTCATTTTCTTTTTACAAAAAAAATATATCCTAATACATTTTTTCTAGAAAATGAAAATACAACCTAATCTATTTTACATGCCAAATATAAAATAAATTACATAACCAAATGAATTATTACAAACCAAATTGAATGAATATTACAACCATATCAAATGAATAATAAATCAAAATTCATTCAAACATAAGGTCATGGCTATGATTGTGAACATCATCATACAACCAAGTATGAACAAAATGGCAAACCCAAAACCACTTTTGGAACCCTCAAGATTTCGGCCTAGACCTCATACCCACCTAAATCCATCAATTTTGCATTCTACATTCATGCATGTTAATAAAATGCAAAGTTGGTGGGTTTTAAAGACCATATATAAGAAGCATATTTCATAGACTTCGGCTCTAGATACCATTGATGGAATTCTTGTTTATGTACTTGTTCTTAATGTATTCATAATTACAAAACCAATTTGTGTTATAGTTTTAGCAACGGAAGCATGATTATTAAGAAAACTAGTTTATATGTTAAACCATTTATTAAGTTGAATTCCATGTATGTATCAAGTCATGAAAATAAGCTTACATATAATTAACAAGGAAGTAAGAATATAGATTATACCTCCTCAAAGATTTGAGGGCTGAATTGGAGAGCAGAAAATGAAGAGAATGATGATGATGAATTGAGTTCCAAAACATGAAACCTCAAGTTGTAATACCCCAAGCAATAACCCAACACCTTGTACTTTGGTTAGGATTTGTTGACACTTGAAATGGACTTGCAAAATGAAGTTAAGAACCCTTTCTTGCTGCTCAAAGATCACGACCTGATCTGGACAGAATTTGAGAGCAGTTTTGCAAGTTGTTTGATATGTTTGAATGCATATATTGGTCTTTGAAACCTTGGATCATATGCATCTTCAACATGGAATTAATTAGCTAGATTACCAAGCTCAATGACACCCTTTTTAACACTTGAATTTCGGCCAGAATTCAGCCTCCACAAGCTGAGAAAAAACGACCAGCATCATTCAGGAAGGAGTGAGCTGCATCAATAACTTTCAAGTACCAACTTGAGTCAAAAATTACTTGGTTAAAAGTGTCTAGCATGCACATGAATGAGTGTGTCATAGGAAGTACCAAAAGTTAGCATGGGTTGTCAACCTTGGGTCTCCAAAACCACCATCCCATGCCATCTTTATATTAAGTTGTTATTTATATAAAACTAATTGTTGTTTATATAAAAACTTGATATAAAAGCCCTTGTAAATATTTAGTACTTGTACTTTATAAACCAATTTATAAAGTATAACACAACATAATTTTTTAAACCTATAAATAATTCAATCCATGTCATATATAAATTATCCAAATAATTTACATCAAGTGATTATATTTTAGAAAACCCATTTTCTATAATCCAAGTGTCGCGTATTTATTTAACGAACCAATCGTCAAGATAAATATTCATAAAGTGTTGGTAAGCTTGTTATTGGGTATGACCCGACTTGGATCATAACATATTAGCCACATTAATTTAATATGTCTCTCGGGCATACGAAATACCTTCAGTTATTACCGAAAATAACTTTGCAATCCCTTTTCAAAGTAGCCAAATTTGTCACAGCTTCAGCAAATCAACTTCGACTTTCATTCGGATCAGCCTTATTACAACCTTGATATATAAGTTTGCCTTTCGTCATCGTTATTGGGGAACCTTTTATATTCCACCATATTACCAGCAGACGTACCAGCAACCTCGTTGCTCCTTGGCTTAAATCTCTCCGACAAATCACTATATTTATCTATTGAAGTCTTATCATGAACTCATCCGCACCTTGTAACGAGAATTGCCATACCAATTACCAGAAATCAACAATCAGTATTTTGAATCTCGCAGCGTTTCTACATCAACAGTTATATGAATACATATAACATTTATCTTTTAGAACTATGATCTTCCATTTTGAAATTCTGGAAAGCATCCAGTTTATGAACCAATACACTGAATTCTGAAAAAGCTGAAAGAAGCAGCAGAGACTACAGACAACTGTAATTGTCAAAAGTTGGATGATAACGAATAATGTGTTGGCAAAGCTCAGAAAAAGAGAAGGTTTGGAATTAGAAAATGAATTGAGCAAACTATGAAGGAGGCTGTAGACAAATCACAAAGACTAAACCTGCCTTCAAAGAAACCAAATGATGCGGCATCTACTGAAGTTATTAACGAATACCTTGCTCCTAACTCTAAACTCTTACGGACAAATCTTCTTCATCATCCTTTGATATTAGAAATTCTAAGATATCATCGTATCTTTCATTAAAAATATCCTTGATATTTCTGAAGATATTTTCATAACTATTCTTATCTGAAATCATTTATCTCTCCGCGTTATCTGTATTACATCATAAAGAAAACTGTTTAGTTTCTATATTCTCTAAACCTTCGAGTTGAAATTATGAATGTTTTGAAGTAGTTTTGGAAATTGATGCATGAGTTAGTATAATATAATGACACTTGATCAACGTGATTATATTACGGTAAGTCATGCTGAGTTTCTAATGGAATGTGATGATTCACAGATCATAACGTCATCATGTGCCATGTTACATGACTCTTACATTCTATCTAATCTCCAAACATATCAAGAACGTATCTTCCTGATATTTCTATCTTTTCTCTTGAATTCTGGTAATTTAACCAATTAAGATCGTCTATTACAATTTCTCTCTTAGAACATTTTTCATGTTCATTCAAAACTTCATACCTTTGAATTCTGGATCATTATTCGCTTAACTTAAAGTCAGGAAGAGAAAACCAAAGGATGGAACTCCCAAAATATAAAGAAAATGAAGAGGGTGAATTTATAGTGAAATATCCTACAGAGCAATCAAAACAAGATTATCGTATTTAACCAAAGAAGATCTTATTTCCTTAATTACCGGAGAACCAAATCTTATTACAAAGATTTTCCCTAAATCCCTTGAATTTTGGAAATTAACCGTGACTACGTCACCGGTTAAGTCGAACCTACATTTACTCATATCACTCTTTTGCGATAGCTTCACTTATACTCTTCGCGTAATTGAATTGTTTTATCCATATTACTCTATGGAAATAAAACTCTATTTATCAACTCATATTCATCATGAAAACATTTTTATCGTTAGCCATGACGACCTCGATCAAATTTCGGGACGAAATTTCTTTAACGGGTAGGTACTGTGATGATCCGGAAATTTCCGATCAAATTTAAACTTAATCTTTAAATGATTCCGACACGATAAGCAAAGTCTGTAATGTTGAGTCTCAAAATTTTTGAACTATTACATGGATTCATTTAACCTGTGACTATTCTCGATGATTCACGAACATCGATGAATAAATAAATATGTAATATATATATAATTAATAAATATTAAAGATTCAATAAATTATATAACTGATATATATTATATAATAAATGGTAATATATTAAACTTAATTACAAGTTGAATATGAATAGTATATTAATACTATTATCATTACTAGTATTATTATTATTAAGCAATATTATCGATAATGATATTAAATATATTGTTATTATTAGTATATATATTGTAATGTATAAATATTAAATATTAATTGTATGTTATTACATAAATTGTAATATTAAATGTAATTACAAATTAAAAATATAATACTAATATTATTAGTACTTTCATTAATATTATTAATGTTAATATTAACATTAAAAATCAGTATTAGTTATATTATTGAAAGATAATACATTTAAGTTGTTTATATTATCATGAATCATGAATAACATTAATATCATTATTACTAGTATTGTTATTATTAATAATATTAGCATTTTTATAATTAGTATTATTGTTATTAATAATATTATTGTTATACATTTTATAATAACCATTATAATCATCATTAGTAATAATATTATTATTACTAATATTAAAAACTTGTATTATTATTAAGTGTATTATTATTATATTTATATTTATTAATAAAGTTAATTATAATCTAATAATATAAATACGGATATAATAACAGATTTATGAAAGTATATATACAGATTATAATTAAATACTTATACATATACCAAATACAGATATATATCTACGTATATATAAATACAGATGTATAAACACATATATAAATACAGTTACATTTACAGATTATATATATATATATATATAAATATATGATTAAATATACAAACAAATACAGAGATTACGTATTCTGTTCCAAATCACTTTCAACCTTTATAGGATTTGTTTTCTATCTCTAATCCTGTATCAGAATCAAATCAAATCACAGAAGAAACCATATTCAGTTAGCCATTGAAATCAGATTTTATTTTTTATAATTTTTTCATACGGAACGAATAATCTTTGTCTCCAATCTGTTAAAGGTCGATTTCAAAGCATAATACAAATCAATTATGATCAGTTTAACTATTAAATCACGTACTCACTCACATTGTATATACACACTTCTGTAATTCGAAAAAAAATTAATTTAAAAACTCAAGAGCACAGAGCGTATTCTCTGTTCTTATACTTTTTTATCAAAAACCACGATTGCGAATAAAATTTCAAATTGTGTAAATAAGGTTTTGTTAGGAATATATTACTCAATCTTTCTGCAAAGTATCAGATTTCAAATCGTTATATCGATCCTAAATTTTGGAGTCAAAGTTTGTTTTAAAAAAAAGTCAACTATCATGTTCATAGAGAAATTTGAATTCGTTTGATTGTTTCTGAACCAACTGAGGATCCAGAAAGTTTCTAAGAGGGGTTTCCGATCTATTTCATGTTGAAAGTTCCATTTAAAATGAGCTAGAATTTGAAAATCGATTTTGTGTTCATCGTGTTTTTTTTCTCTTCAGTATCTGCTGCTGCTATTTAAATTTATTTATATTTTGCTGTTAGTTTCAATCGCTCAAACGAATAGTTTATGTTTTTTTTATCAGGCCTAAATAAAAAAAAGATATAACGAGTTAATAACTGGGTGGAACCTTGATCGAATTTTTTGATGAAGAAGATAGAATAATAAGTCGGGTTATAAATAAATAAAGTGGGTTCATATCAGAAAAACAGAAACTGGAGGAATGGTTAAGGGCATTTGCGAGTGAGCAGGAGGTCGCGAGTTCGATCCCTGCTGGTGACAAATTATTTTTAAAGCTTGTTTTGAGATAGTTTTTCAGTACCAAAAATTGTTATTATTATTATTGTTATTATTAATTATTGATAGTATTACTTGCATTATTATTATTATTATTATTATTATTATTATTATTATTATTATTATTATTATTATTATTATTATTATTATTATTATTACTAACTTAAGTATTAGTTATCATTTATTATCATTATCATTAAAATTATGGATATTATTATTATAATTATTATTACAAACTAGCTTAAGACCCGCGGATTCGCGGTTTCGGTCAATAATTTTTTTAATTGAAAGAAACTTTAAATGATTTGATGTTAAAATGAAATCCAATGATGTATTTTTTGAGTTGCAGATTAAAAATGTCGTTTAACAAACAATATATGAAAAAGTAAGAAAGCAAACATTTAAATAAACGAAAATTAGACTTCCTGATATAAATAAAATATTTGGTAAGACAACTTGTATATGTTGTTGTCCAATTATTTGTAGATATTAGAGTATTCTGTTGTGCTAATTGTTTCTTTGACGACTTTTCCATAGATGATTCAATGTAAAAAAGCGTTTGAAGTAGTCATTCATGGTGAACACCGATGCAACTTGTTGAGTTTCTTTCAATATCCATTGCATTTCCGTTAAACTCTTTTGACGCACTGTATCAGCCTACATAAGAAACATTAAAAGTTTAGTATTGTACTGTATAATTATAATGTTGTTTATTGTCGCTATAAAAGTTAAATGATTGTTTACCTTTTCAAGTAAATCAATAAAAATTGTGAATTTTCCTGTTACGCTTGACATGTGTGTTGCAATGCTTGTCATAGCACATTCATCACCTTTATCCACAAAAGCATTTCCTGATAATGAAGTAGATATATGTTTTTGCAAACTTTCTAACTCTTTAGTATTATCAGTTTCGTCTTTCAACAAAGTATCTTTCAATTGTAGCATTTTATTCTTTTGATCACCGTAGAGCTCCACATGAGTCATTATTAACTGTATTTTTTAGTTATTGTTTGTTAAAATTTAATGAATACTATAATTTGAAAACATAAAACGTTACTTGAAACTAAAATTAATTTCATTACCTCAATAACTGATGTTATACGAGGCGTATATGAAATAGCTTATACTTTACTTAGGAAATACTATTAAATATGATACAATTTTACACAAGATATTTATTTATTTATAGAATGGATATACCTAAACCTTGCTACAACACTTATAGGCAGTGTACCTAATCGTACAGTAGTGTAGTTTTTAGTAAGTCCGGTTCGTTCCACAGGGAAATCTTTTAAACAAAGCTTAACGCTATATTAGTTTTATAAAAATACAAATATATATATATATATATATATATATATATATATATATATATAAGTAATATTATTATTATAAAAGGAGGTTTTTACCGTTTAATGACCGGTTTGTCGCTTTTAAAACTTTAGTCGCAGTTAAAACCTAATGTAAAATATTAAAAATAAATACAACTTAATTTAAAGCATAAAGTAAATAATGATAATGAAATTGCGATAAATAAAGTGCGATAAAATAAAATTGCGATAATTAAAAAGTACGATAATTAAAAGTGCAATTAAATATAATGACAATAAATAAAAGTGCGATAATTAGAAGTGCAATTAAATATGAAAATAAAGGAATTATGCTTATTTAAACTTCCGTAATCATGATGTTTGACGTGTTGATTTTAGTTTATTGCCCATGGGTTAATTGTTCTTTGTCCTGGATTATTTAATATGTCCGTCTGGTTTTTGTCCATAACAGTCCATCAGTCATAAATATAAAGTGCGAGTGTCCTCGTCAAATTATCCTTATATCCGAAGTCAAATATTCCAACTAATTGGGGACTTAAAATGTAACAAGATTTTAATACTTTGTTTAATAATTACACCAGGTTATCGACTGCGTGTAACCCAAGGTTTTAATACGTTGTTATCAATTACGCCAAGTGTCCTTGTACATAATTTCACCCCTGTTTTAATAATTCCATAAACTATTAATCCATTCCCGTGTCCGGTTAAATGAACGATTATTCGTACATATAAATATCCCGCTCATCGTGTCCGATTGAGTGTATATGGTTATTTATAGGTATTTCCAATTGTAAATCTTTATATTAAAATTAACAAACTTTCATTTAGTTAAACAAATATAAAGCCCATTAATAGCCCATAGTCTAATTTCCACAAGTGTCGTTCTTTTGTCCAAACCCCAATTATGGTACAAAGCCCAATTACCCAAATTTAAATATTTTTAGTCCAACATCATGATTACTTCGGCTTAAATAAGCATAATAATAATTTAGCTACGAGACATTAATGTAAAAAGGTTGAACATAACTTACAATGATTAAAAATAGCGTAGTGTTACACGGACAGAACTTCGACTTCAAAACCCGTAAAATAACTTTTACATAACCCAAACTAATCTAATATAAAACTACCCTATATATATATATATATATATATATATATATATATATATATATATATATATATATATATATATATATATATATATATATATATATATATATATATATATATATATATATATATATATATATATATATATATTATATATATTTATTATATATTACAGAGGGATGTTGATATATATATATTTTTTTCTGGCCAAAACTCGTTGCCTTTTATAGATGTGGTCTGATCCTGAGGCTCATGCGATCGCATGAGTTCTCAGTGTTAATCTCATGCGATCGCATGGCCAGCCTGGCCATGCCCAATTGCTTTGTTTGCTAGCTTGTCGACGTTATATTTAATTAAATATATAATAAATAAATAATTTATATAATTATTTAAATATTATATTATATTCTTGTGCATAGTAGACTCATAATTTTTGGTCCGTTGTGTCGGGCGTTGATAGTTGGCTCAGGTCCCGGTTCCAGATTTTCGAACGTCCTTTCGTATAATTTAATATCTTGTACTTTGCGTTCCGAAACTTATACTCTTGTCATTTTTAGACGTTTCTTATCAATAATTTGAACCACTTGGATGATATCTTGTACATTTGAGCTTTTTAGACGTTTGCTTCTTCAAATCTTCGTTTTTGCCTTTTGTCTTTGCACTTATTTATTTAAACGAATATTACTTGAAAATAGAACAGTTGCAACTGAAAACTTTACATATCGGAAGGATATTGACACTAAATATATGTTTATTTGGAGCACTATCAAATATCCCCACACTTGAACGTTGCTTGTCCTCAAGCAATACAGAACTTGTTATAATACATCATACGAATCACTTCTTTATTCTTCACACTTTGTACATCAGTGATTTCTATACGGCGGTATGAACAATGGTAGTAACGATGTGGTTTTCAGTCCCACATGACTATAAAAATTTAGATCCTTAAGGAAATTGGATCTTTATGAAAACATTTGATCTTTTGAAAATTCATTCTAGCTTTTACCCTAGATAAGTTTTCCGGAATAACCCTTCACCGGTGTTTGCAAATTGTTTTTGTGGGTTTGGTGGGTTTCAGATTTGAAAATTCTAGCTCAAAACTTGCAGTTTTGTGTCACCCACTTGCTAACCTTGTATTAGGAAAGCAACACGTCCAGTATACTTGCTCCGTATATTATCTTTCGGTAAACTACCATCCGGTTGTAAAGGAAAGTGTTGAACAAGCAACTGTTAAGGCGATGTCTAATGACATGCTTTTAATTATGGTCTATAACATGTCGGATGCAATTACTATCCTTGGTAGGAGCAATAGTAAAGCTCACCCTATAGTTTTTCAGTCTGGCACAAGGTCCTGTCTTTGACCATGCTATGCAACCACCATTCTTACGGTTGACACCCGATTTGGTTCAGGTGACCTAATGAATTCTAGGTGAATTCCTAGGATTTTACGTTCAATGGTAATGAACGCATTAAAAATGGGTTTTCAGAAAACAAATCGGTTTTAATTTGATCAAAATATTTTCTCGTTCAAGCTCGAGTTTAGATATCATTGAATTCCATGAGTTTGTAATTCTCAATCTTTAAAGTCAATCTCAAGGATTGAGTAATATCAGGCTTAAATGCTGATTTTTAATCTTTAAGGAGATTATCCTTTCTGGAGGTCTGATTCATTAGTCTTATCAAGCTAATTTGCATGGCGCCTTCCCTATTTTATGAGACAGATCCTCTCATGGTTAGGATAAGTCTGACCACTTGGCGACCCTGTTTGATGCTGAGGTCCGTGGATTTCCTGCTGATTTTAGAGATGACTTTTCTAGATTTTTCGTCAACCTACAGCTGGTCTGGACGACAACTTCTTGACCTAAATCAAGAAGCGCATGTCTTTTTCGGAAGACTTTACTTCCTTTTAATGATAGAATTGATTCATCGTGTAGATCCATCTTTTCTTTCAAATATATTACAGTAAATCGGGTAAAACTGATTAAAATCGTCCAAAACAAAAGTACCTGCAATAACTTTACAGAAACATGTGATAGATAATTTTTAATCGAATAACTTGGTACATTCTCCTCACACTTAGTTTCTTTCTTTGCCTTTTTATTCTCCTTTATTCCATTTTAAATGAATTCAATCGTTTTAGGGTGTTTCTCAATTTATGTCCTTTCCGAGGTAACGATAATTTCGGTATTTTCACCTAGTTTTATCGTTCATAAATATGTATAAACATGATTTTGAATTCATTTAGTTGAAAATTTTTAAAATTTTCATAAAATTTAGAAAATAAACCAAGTATAAACCCGAGGGAATTTATAACCCTTCCCCACACTTGAGATCATGCAATGCCCTCATTTGTATGAAATCAGACTATAATTATAAATTCACGAGGGTGATTAGTGTAGAAAAGTGATTAAAAATACCGAGTTTGCAATTACTAAGGTCGTCGAATGATAGATGGCGCGCCTCATCGTTCATTCCTTTTTGTTTTATCACACATGTTTTTCTTCAAAAACGGTTGCTTTTCTGAACTGTTTGCTAATCTTTAAAAATGCGTCTTTTACCATAATTTATTATGCATGTTTATTAACGAGTTATGCACTAACCCGACCCCCAAATTTAACGTTAAGTGGGGTTAGACTTCCCCATACTTAGCTGACGACATGTGAAGTCGGTAGAATAAGTTCCACGAATTAGA
The DNA here is from genome assembly GCF_046630445.1 of Rutidosis leptorrhynchoides. Lineage (NCBI taxonomy): Eukaryota > Viridiplantae > Streptophyta > Magnoliopsida > Asterales > Asteraceae > Rutidosis > Rutidosis leptorrhynchoides. The sequence goes on along the minus strand of NC_092336.1, from coordinate 64,137,948 downwards.
ATAGTGAGCCAGTTATTTACATTTCGGGTGGTGTATAATATATCAATGGGTTTAAAGTTTAGAACCACCCGATCGTCACTACTTAATTTTTTTTAAGTGTAACTTTTAGTAAATGGATATGTCTCTTTTCTGGTTCTTGGTCAAATGGATCGATATACACCGATATACATATTTCTATAGGGTGGACAATTCCTAACATTTCCTTTCATTTATTCTCTGGATCAAAGTTTTCAACTCTATTACCCAATTGGGTTAAATTCGAGGTGTCATTATCTATTACAGCTCGTAGTTCATCTTCGATAGATGACTCGTCTATTGAGAATATTGGGTTGGAAGGTTGTGGAATGGTGAATTTCGGGATCGAAGTAGATTCTTTTTCATTAACGGTACTTATCGGTCCCACCACTTTGGTCTCGGGGGTAAAGTTTTCAACGTTATCATTTTCCCAAGAGTACCAATTTGTCACCCTTACTTCTTCTTCATTCATTGATTGATCGTTGATTTCGTCGGTAGAGGCTAATGTGTCGATATGTTGTGAAATTGGTAAAGCTGAATAAAAAGTATCATCGGGATAATTGGTGATTTCGGAGCTCTCGAATTCATCAAAATTCGATGATATGCGATTTTCTTGCACAATACTCCTCAGATCAACAGGTGTGTAATCTGATAGAGTTTCAGCTTGCCGATTTACAAACTCTCTCATTTGTTCATTTTGAGCATCGAGTTCTTCGAGTTTGATTTTCATATTGTCTAAAAGATTTTCAGACACATAATTTTTCTCGCCTTCTGGTTGTTGAGTTTGGATATATTCTTGGGAATAATCCCAATTTGAATTGTATTCTTCATAATCGTTCCATTCAGGTTCCGTGGGTGCGTAATTTTCCATAGGAACGTAATAATAACATTCCCATGTTGAGTGATAATCTCCACAGATTTCACAACCAGTTATTGTTTCGTCATTCGTGATCCAAGATTGACCGAACGAATTGTCATCAACATCCGTTTGAGAGTATTGATTAAATTGATTTCGGATGTCATAAAGAGTTTCCAAAATATTCTCGAGATTTTCCATAATGCGCTTATTACCAAATTTTAGCTACAATGTGGTGCATTTACTTAATTATCCTATTAGTTATAAAAATAAAAATTATATAAGTTATCAAATTAATAAACTTTTCTGCTTTTGCCCACGTTTCGAATAGCCAATAGATGCAGCAGGGAGCCAGAACCCTTTAAATCGGAAGCTCACAACTCAGCCACTAACAAATCCAACTATTACTACGAAGCAGAAAATTTGGATGTCTATCAATTTAACCGCTTAAAATAATTTTTCGTTTTTGAAATTTTAGAGAAGAAATAGAAAATTCTATGTCCTAAAAAACTAGATCGTCGAGAAATAAGAAAGAAAAAGAGCGCGTCGAAAAAGGTCGAAAAATAAAAATGTCGAAAAATAAAAATAAGAAAGTAGCGCGTCGAAACTTAAAAAGGAACTAAAAACTAAGAATTAAAAGTTGCGTCTAAAAATATTAAAGCTTAAAAGAAAAACTATATCCCAAATGGCAATAACTTAAGAAGGTACTAAAATATAAAAACGGCGTCGCAAAATTCTAAAGCACCTAAATCTTAGTCTAAAGAAAAAGCACTTAAGGGATTTTACAGCAAAGCCTAAAAATCTAGAAATAAAAATAACTACAGCAAAAACTATATCTTAAAACTAAATACGAGCGAAAAATACAAAAATTACGCTAAAACAAATAAAAAGGTACAAAAAATAAAAATAATCTTAAAGTTGTAAAAAGTACAATTTTTATAAAAATACTATTTTTATATTATTTATTTTATAAAAGTGTTAATTTTATAATTTAATAAAACTAAATAAACTAAATATACAAATTAAATAAAAACTAAATTAACTAATTAAATAAATAAAACCTATTTAGGGTTTAAATTATAATAATAATAATAAACTCCGTAATTAATGCTGTTTTAGGGTTTCCTGTGGCGTGTCAGAGACACTCATGCGATCGCATGAGAATTTGCCTTCGGGTTCATGCGATCGTATGAGCTAGGGTTACGGGCCAGGCCTTGGGCTGCTACAGTACCGGGCCGAGAGTTTTATTATTTTTTTTTTCTGTTTTGCTGATTTATATATTTATAATATATTTATATAAATTAAATAAAACTTATATTTTTACAAACTAAAATAAAAATAAAGAAAATTTATAAAACTTAAATATATATATATTTAACAAACTATTAAAAATATATAATTTTTCTTTTTCTTTTTTTTTTTGAATTTTTAAAACGTATTTTTATAAAAGTAAAATAAAAAATCTTTTTTTTTTAAATTAGCGTTGCGCTTCCGGCATTTAAGCAAGAATGATCCCCGGCATCGGCGCCAAAAATACTTGATGTTATGCGAGGCGTATATGAAATAGCTTATATTTTACTTAGAAAATACTATTAAATATGATACAATTTTACACAAGATATTTATTTATTTATAGAATGGATATACCTAAACCATGCTACAACACTTATAGGAAGTGTACCTAATCGTACAGTAGTGTAGTTTTTAGTAAGTTCGGTTCGTTCCACAGGGAAATCTTTTAAACAAAGCTTAACGCTATATTAGTTTTATAAAAATACAAATATATATATAAGTAATATTATTATTATAAAAGGGGTTTTTACCGTTTAATGACCGGTTTGTCGATTTTAAAACTTTAGTCGCAGTTAAAACCTAATGTAAAATATTAAAAATAAATACAACTTAATTTAAAGCATAAAGTAAATAATGATAATGAAATTACGATAAATAAAGTGCGATAAAATAAAATTGCGATAATTAAAAAGTACGATAATTAAAAGTGCAATTAAATATAATGACAATAAATAAAAGTGCGATAATTAGAAGTGCAATTAAATATAAAAATAAAGGAATTATGCTTATTTAAACTTCTGTAATCATGATGTTTGACGTGTTGATTTTAGTTTATTGCCCATGGGTTAATTGTTCTTTGTCCTGGATTATTTAATATGTCCGTCTAGTTTTTGTCCATAACAGTCCATCATTCATAAATATAAAGTGCGAGTGTCCTCGTCAAATTATCCTTATATCCGAAGTCAAATATTCCAACTAATTGGGGACTTAAACTGTAACAAGACTTTAATACTTTGTTTAATAATTACACCAGGTTATCGACTGCGTGTAACCCAAGGTTTTAATACTTTGTTATCAATTACGCCAAGTGTCCTTGTACATAATTTCACCCCTGTTTTAATAATTCCATAGACTATTAATCCATTCCCGTGTCCGGTTAAATGAACGATTATTCGTACATATAAATATCCCGCCCATCGTGTCCGATTGAGTGTATATGGTTATTTATAGGTATGTCCAAATGTAAATCTTTATATTAAAATTAACAAACTATCATTTAGTTAAACAAATATAAAGCCCATTAATAGCCCATAGTCTAATTTTCACAAGTGTCGTTCTTTTGTCCAAACCCCAATTATGGTACAAAGCCCAATTACCCAAATTTAAATATTTTTAGTCCAACAACATGATTACTTCGGCTTAAATAAGCATAATAATAATTTAGCTACGAGACATTAATTTAAAAAGGTTGAACATAACTTACAATGATTAAAAATAGCGTAGTGTTACACGGACAGAACTTCGACTTCAAAACCCGTAAAATAACTTTTACATAACCCAAACTAATCTAATATAAAACTACCCTATACTATATATATCTATATATATATATATATATATATATATATATATATATATATATATATATATATATATATATATATATATATATATATATATATTTATTATATATTACAGAGGGATGTTGATATATATATACTTTTTTCTGGCCAAAACTCGTTGCCTTTTATAGATGTGGTCTGATCCTGAGGCTCATGCGATCGCATGAGTTCTCAGTGTTAATCTCATGCGATCGCATGGCCAGCCTGGCCATGCCCAATTGCTTTGTTTGCTAGCTTGTCGACGTTATATTTAATTAAATATATAATAAATAAATAATTTATATAATTATTTAAATATTATATTATATTATATTCTTGTGCATAGTAGACTCATAATTTTTGGTCCGTTGCGTCGGGCGTTGATAGTTGGCTCAGGTCCCGGTTTCGGATTTTCGAACGTCCTTTCGTATAATTTAATATCTTGTACTTTGCGTTCCGAAACTTGTATTCTTGTCATTTTTAGACATTTCTTATCAATAATTTGAACCACTTGGATGATATCTTGTACATTTGAGCTTTTTAGACGTTTGCTTCTTCAAATCTTCGTTTTCGCCTTTTGTCTTTGCACTTATTTATTTAAACGAATATTACTTGAAAATAGAACAGTTGCAATTGAAAACTTTACATATTGAAAGGATATTGATACTAAATATATGTTTATTTGGAGCACTATCAATAACATCTGAAGGACGATAACCACCTATCCACATTATAGGACGTGCAGTTGGTGGCATCCAACAACCATAAAGAATACTAAAGATGTCAATTTTAGCAGCTGATTGCTTCATTTTAAATAGTTGATTGTAATGTGAAAATATAGCATCCAAAATTGGGTTAATCCGAGCGGCATGGAATTTGTTGACCATTTCTGAACGCAAATTATAAATTAGCACTTGATGTTCGTCAAACCAATTCGAGTACACTTTTGAAAATTTAGTGGATCTGCAATCAATTAATATGTTTAGGACGAAAAATGTATTTCAGTTATCAATGATGTAAAAATGTTTTAATTTTTTTTTTAAGAAATTTTTTCATAATTTTACCACTATTGAAATCCCCTTTCCGGAGTTCCTGTAAAGAAGTAATTCTGAATAGTTAATATAGAAGTCATGAAATAAACTTTATTTAAAGTAACTATTTTATATTAATTATCGAGTTTAAACGAACAAATACATTATTGATAAGTACCTTTGAAAAATGACCATTCTGTACTTGAATTTGTCTCGATAGGTGTTGAACCGTTTTTTCCAAACCGTCTACGTACGCCTATTTTAAAGATTATGTGTAAACAATAAATCATTATTTGTTAAATGAAGTCATTTATAAGGTCGTGTGTGTTCATTTATATGGTCATATTAACAAATTGGTATACATTGTCACAAGGATTATATTATCCTTTTTTTTATAAGCAAAATGTTTCTATTGATAAAATTCAATGATAGTACACAACAATACACACAAAGATGCATAGGGAGATTAAGCCAGCCCATCATGCAATAATAAACACTGGCGCATGTAGCTTAATCAAAACAAATGGAAACTAAAAAAAAACATTAGATATGAGCTGCAGTGTAGGTAACCCAATACAGCCCAATTACATATCATAAATAATAGGATTCGTAAGTAGTTGATTATTTTGGTTAGTTAATTATACAGCATATTTATGAATAATTTTTCTCATGAATATATATATATATATATATATATATATATATATATATATATATATATATATATATATATATATATATATATATATATATATATATGGTCGTGCAAATAAATGAAAATATTGAAGAAACCTGTTTTCTCAACCTGCACCTCATATTAGCCTCTTTTTGACTTAATTTTTTTTTAAATCCTAGAAATAACAAAAGCAATGTAAATATTAAAATGATAAATAAATTATGATTTCTTGTGATTAACTGGCGTAAAGAATGGTGTCACTTACCTTATCCTACTGAATGTTTGTGTTATCTTTGATCCGTTTTCCTTCAAATGATTGTTGATTATTCACTTTCTTCTTGTTTTTCGTTCGTTGAATTGGTGCACTTTCTTTTTGTTTGTGTTTCATGCTAACCATTTGGATGTAGAGTAGTTATTTTTTTAAAGAGAAAAAGAATGTAAGTGATGGATGAAAACGTGTGTTTGAATTTATTTATAAATAGATTGATTCTAATTTTGTAATCAATTAAGTGTAATATTGTTTTAGGTAATAAAATAAATTTGAATGACCAAATACTAATCATAATTATTAATATATATTTTCAAAAATCTTTCTAACAGAAATATTTATTTTTATTAGAATGTTTTTTTGTATTTTCTTTTTAATATTTATAAAGCATTTAAAGCATTATGTTATTGATAAATGTTTATAATTTCATAATAAAATTTTAAAATGTGTTTTATAATCTTCCATAATCAAATCAAATCACACTTTTTAATGCTAATAATTATCCTATTAATAGTTGTAATTTTTTCAAAATGGATAAATGAGTTATTTTTGGTTAGTCAATTTTTTCATTGAATTTTGATTAGTTAATTTTCATAATTATATTTGATATAAATGTTAGTTGACTTGATTTATTAGTTATTTTTGTCTACTTAACCATTTAATTGAATTATAATATAACTATGGTATGGTATATAAATGTTAGTTGATTTTTTAAATTTCAAAGATCGGATTTTATTTTAAGACAAAACAAGTTATCCTATTTTAATATTAGTATTAAGTAATATTATCAAAATTATTATTTTCATTATCATTATTATTATTAGTAATATGATAAAAATTTATTGTAAGGATTATAATTATATATATATGAATACAAATATGAAAATGAGTAAAACTATAATTAAGTCATAATCTAAATAAGATATTATTACTATTATTATTATTAGAAGCATTATTAGTAATATCATTATTAACATCATTATTAGTAAAAGTAATATTATTATAGATATTATAATAATTATTATTATTACTATTATTATTATCATTTTTATTATTATTAGTATCGAGATTAATTTTTGTACTGAAAATTTCATACATAACAAGATTGCCTTTATAATTAAAAACTATCATTATTATTATTAACAAATATTATCTATATCATTATTATAAAAATAATATTGATTATGAAAATAAAAGTTTTAATGACGTTGTTAAGATTATAAGTATATAAATAAATATTATATATATCTAAATTACAAAATTTAACTACATTAATATTTCTATATATAAAATGAAAATATATAAATAAATAAAGAAACTTATAAATTATTAAATATAACAAATACATCATTAATAATAATATATAAATTTATTTGATTATGAATATATGTTTTAATATATATACAAATAATATAGGTTCGTGAATCCGAGGCCAACCTTGTACTTGTTCAATGCCATCATATGCTTAATTACTACGAAATACAATATTGTGAGTTCATTTGCTCCCTTTTACTCTTTACGTTTTTGGGCTGAGAATACATGCAAATGCTTTATTAACTGTTTTACAATATTTATATGCGTGAGTTTCATTACTCCATTTTTAAATGCTTTTGCAATATATACATTTTTGGGACTGAGAATACATGCGCTATTTTTTAAAGATGTTTTATTAAATGCGTTTGAGTTATATTTTGAACTGAGAATACATGAACTCCTTTTATAAATGTTTGACGAAATAGACACAAATACTTGAACTACATTCTATGATAGAATTATTTGGATTCAGACGTTCGATTTCTATAAGATTGTATTATCGACCATTGGTGAGATGATTTTGTCATTGCACTACGCATTAGCTACTGAAATGCTTCGATTTAGTAGTTAGTAATGGTGAGATGATTTTGCATTGCACTACGCACTAGCTACCGTTTTAGCTACCCTCGGTGAGATGATTTTGCATTGCACTACGCATTAGCTACCATTGTAAAGTTATTGTTCGATTTCTATAAAGATTGTATTGTCGACCATCAGTGAGATGATTTTGTCATTGCACTACGCATTAGCTACCGAAATGGTTCGATTTAGTAGTTAGTAACGGCTAGATGATTTTGCATTGCACTACACACTAGCTACCGTTTTAGCTACCCTCGGTGAGATGATATTTCATTGCACTACGCATTAGCTACCGTTGTAAAAGTTTGATTTGAAAGGTTCCGGTGTTCTTCATATGAATGATTTTTTACAGCAGTGAGCAGACCTGCACAGATTCTTTTCGAAATATAAGTATCTTATGGTCTATTATATAATTGGAAATGATTGATTATGATAAACTAATGAACTCACCAACCTTTTGGTTGACACTTTAAAGCATGCTTATTCTCAGGTATGAAAGAAATCTTCCGCTGTGCATTTGCTCATTTAGAGATACTACTTGGATTCATTCATGATATATTTCAAAAGACGTTGCATTCGAGTCGTTGAGTTCAACAAGATTATTATTAAGTCGTAGATAGTTGATATATTATGAAATGGTATGCATGCCTATCAACTTTCGATATAATGAAAGTTTGTCTTTTAAAAACGAATGCAATGTTTGTAAAATATATCATATAGAGGTCAAATACCTCGCAATGAAATCAACTATTGTGAATCATTTATAATCAGTATGAACGGGTCCTTTCATAGTTAAGCTTATACTTTCTTTTAAACAACATAAGAGTTACCGATGTAGACCAGAAGCCACCTACTTGATCATATTCAGATCACGTTGGTTTCAAATTTTAATTGCATTATAGACATTTTGTTCAACTGACTAAATTGATACTACAAGAAAAATCTGGTAATACGACGAAGACTTATAGCTTTCTTATTTGCGACACATTTGTCGCAAAAACTTTCACAATTTTATATTGGTTTTGTCTAATCTATTTTATATTTTATACTTTATTTTTTCATAGGGATCAAAATTTGAAAGCAATGATGGGTGTCATCCACGTTGAGCTGGGTATGAACTTTCTTTGCTTCAACAGAGTCTGCGGGTGATGTGCCATCCCGCAGGAAAGCAATGATGGGTGTCATCCACATTGAGCTGGATTCCTCAACAGGTGCCACTAAGGGCATCATAACAATGGATTTCGCGTGTAGTTCTTCTATGAGAACTCTTTTCCCCAGATGATCAAGGCCAATGTGTGATGACCCGTCCGAATCCACTTGGATGAATACACCATTCATTGATTTCATAGTGAGGTTTTGACCTCTATATGATACATTTTGTAAACATTATATTCTTTTGAAAAGGCACACCATAAATGAATATCAATTTTCAAGGTTTTCAACATCTGATGGTTTCTACATATAGACAATCACCGTAAATAATAGTTTACCATAATACATCTGTTGTCAATACAGTCAAAATAAGATACATGGTGATGATTTTGTAAATGCAAAGTTTTCTCGAATAAAGCATGTATGACTCCATGCACATAGCTTGTATAACGTATAAGCAAACAGCGGAAGACTTCTAGGAACCTGAGAATAAACATGCTTAAAAGTGTAAACACAAAGGTTGGTGAGTTCATAGTTTTAATGTTGCGCATAATCTGTATATAAAGGTGGATCACAAGATTTCAGTTGTTTCGTCCGAAACGTTTATCAAAAGATTCTACGAAATTGAGCACCCTGGTAACTAAACTTTAACGTATATATAATAAGTACCCCTGTTTTAACATACATGCAACCAACATGTACAATACACGCAATCCAACATCTACTAAACTCAAATAGCATACGTCTGTTTTATAGTTCAGGCTAGGGTTTCTATACCTGGAACAGACGGGGATGTCAAGCCCTATGGATCCATATATAACTACTCGCGCCCACCAGTTCTTATAACCGGCAGTTACTAGTTACCAAAGCTAAGGAATTTTCGGTTCAAACTCGGTGTAGAATTTAGTATGTACTTGTGTCCTTTGCGTTTAAAATAAAGTGCATGTATTCTCAGCCCAAAAATATAGATTGCAAAAGCAATTAAAAAGAGAGCAAATGAAACTCACCTTAGCAGCACAAAAGGTCATTCACCGAAATGTGACCGAAACTCGGAATGCAAAATAACCGTAGATCTTAACGTATCAATATTGTGATTCAATATTGCAGGAAAAGTACGTAGACGCCACGGAGATGATAAACACTAGATTGACCTCACGAGCATACCCCCGATAATACCCATAACCTCCATAGCCATAACCCATAATTTCCTTAGCTCTATCCCGCTCATAAAATCTGTTTTGAAAATAATGCACTCATGACCTCGTCGTAGTATTTTATGTATAATAATACTAATAATAATACTAATACTACTAATAATAACATTAGAATTAATAATAATAACCTTTATTAATACTAATAATATTAATAATATTAATAATAATAATTTAAATAAATAATACGGAGTGCATAGATAGAAAGAGGGAGGTATAATGAAGAACTGAACCGAAATCGTCAATTTAAAGAACTTAGCTCACCTACCCCCCTCATGCGATCGTATGAGGAGTGTGAGGGGCACTCATGCGATCGCATGAGGCCTAAATTCATAATATGTTTTGTTCTGCCTGCCGACACATTTATAATAATAATATATATATATATAAAATATTTAATATATAATATATTTAATCTTTAGAATTAATTAAATATTATATTATATTCTCGTGCATAGTTGATTTGTAATTTTTACACCGATGAATTGTACGTTGATCCTCGACTTACGTACCAGTTTCGGTTTTTCGAACACATTTTCGTACGCTTAGAAAACTAGTACTTTACGTTTCGTGTAATGTACTGATGTGTGCGAGGTGTACTAGAAAATAGTATTATTTTTACAATGAAATAACTATTAAATACAATACAATTTTACACAAGATATTTATTTATTTGTAAAATGGATATACCTAAACCTTGCTACAACACTTATTGGCAGTGTACCTAATCGTACAGTAGTGTAGTTTTTAGTAAGTCCGGTTCATCCATAGGGAACTCTTAAACAAGCTTAACGCTATATTAGTTTTAAATTTATAAAAATACAAATATATATATAAGTGATATTATTATTATAAAAGGGGGTTTTTACCGTTTAATGACCGGTTTGTCGATTTTTAAAACTTTAGTCGCAGTTAAAACCTAATGTAAAATATTAAAAATAAATACAACTTAATTTTAAACGTAAAGTAAATAACAATAATGAAATTGCGATAAATAAAAGTGCGATAAAATAAAATTGCGATAATTAAAAAGTACGATAATTAAAAGTGCAATTAAATACAATGACAATAAATAAAACTGCAATAATTAGAAGTGCAATTAAATATGAAAATAAAAGAATTATGCTTATTTAAACTTCCGTAATCATGATGTTTGACGTGTTGATTTTAGTTTATTCCCATGGGTTAATTGTCCTTTGTCCTGGATTATTTAATATGTCCGTCTGGTTTTTGTCCATAACAGTCCATCAGTCATAAATATAAAGTGCGAGTGTCCTCGTCAAATTATCCTTATATCCGAAGTCAAATATTCCAACTAATTGGGGACTTAAACTGTAACAAGGTTTTAATACTTTATTTAATAATTACACCAGGTTATCGACTGCGTGTAACCCAAGGTTTTAATACTTTGTTATCAATTATGCCAAGTGTCCATGTACATAATTTCACCCCTGTTTTAATAAGTCTATTAACTATTAATCCATTCCCGTGTCCGGTTAAATGAACGATTATTCGTACATATAAATATCCCGCCCATCGTGTCCGATCGAGTGTATATAGTTATTTCTAGGTACGTCCAATTGTAAATCTTTATATTAAAATTAACAAACTATCATTTAGTTAAATAAATATAAAGCCCATTAATATCCCATAGTCTAATTTCCACAAGTGTCGTTCTTTTGTCCAAACCCCAATTATGGTACAAAGCCCAATTACCCAATTTTAATATTTAGCCCAACATTATGATTACTTCGTCTTAAATAAGCATAATAATAACTTAGCTACGAGACATTAAATTAAAAATAACATTAATCATAACTTACAGTGATTAAAAATAGCGTAGCGTTACACGGACAGAATTTTGACTTACACCCTTACAACATTCGCTAACATACCCTTATTATTAGAAATTAAAATTAAAATTAAAATTAAAATATAATATATATATATATATATATATATATATATATATATATATATATATATATATATATATATATATATATATATATATATATATATATATCGTATGATAGAGAGAAAGAAAAAGATTAGAAAAAGTGTGTAAAATTCGTGCAGAATTCGATGGCTTTTATAGGCCCACGTTGTACTGTAGAGTTCTGCGAGTGCGGTGGTTTCCTTCACAAAAGTACCGCGAGTGCGGAGGTCTGAAAACCAGCTCACATATTAGATCCAAAACGTGGGCTGCGTAAAATTATATTATATAATAATATATATAATTAATTATATTTTATATTTTATTCTTATGCATAGTTGACTTGTAATTTTTGGTCTGTTGCGTCGCGCGCTGAAAGTTGGTTCATGTCTCGGTTCCGAATTTTCGAACGTCCTTGCGTACTATTTAATATCTTGTACTTTGCGTTTTGCGTCTTGTACTCTTGTAATTTCGAGACATTTCTCATCAATAATCTGAACCAATTTGATTGTACTTTGTACTTTTGAGCTTTTTGGTCGTTTGCGTCTTCAATTCGTCGAATCTGTCTTTTGTCTTCACCTTTTATTATTTAAACGAATATCACTTGTAAATAGAACAGTTGCAACTAAAAGCTTGTCTTTCTTGAGGGATAATGCTATTAAATATATGTTCGTTTTTAGCATTATCAAATATTCCCACACTTGAGCGTTGCTTGTCCTCAAGCAATATAGTCTTGAAATAAAACTACTAGAATCACTTCTTTATTCTTCACACTTTGTACATCAGTGATTTCTATACAGCGGTATAAACAATGGTAGTAACGATGTGGTTTACAGTCCCACATGACTATAAAAATTTAGATCCTTTAAGGAAATTGGATCTTTATGAAAACATTTGATCTTTTGAAAATTAAATCTAGCTTTTACCCTAGATAAATTTTCCGGAATAACCCTTCACCGGTGTTTGCAAATTGTTTTTGTGGGTTTGGTGGATTTTATTTTTGAAAATTTTAGCTCAAAACTTATGGTTTTGTGTCACCCACTTGCTAACCTTGTATTGGGAAAGCAACACGTCCAGTATACTTGCTCCATATATTACTTTTCGGTAAACTACCGTCCGGTTGTAAAGGAAAGCGTTGAACAAGCAACTGTTAAGGCAATGTCCCCTGACATGCTTTTATTTATGGTCTATAACGTGTCGGATACAATTACTATCCTTGGTAGGAGCAATAGTAAAGCTCACCCTTATAATTTTTCTTCGGTCTGGCACAAGGTCCTGTCTTTGACCATGCTATGTGTAACGACCCGGATTTTTCCGATCGTTTTACACTTATAAGATTAATATTTACATAAATTAAACCTTACCAACATAATAAGCAATCTAAATTGTTGAGATTTATGATTTTGAAAAGAGTTTTACTTAACGTTTGACCGTCCAATTTGACCGATGATATCACGAACTATATAACATACGATAATTATACGTTTGTATATATATGTATTTATTTATATTTAACATGATCTAAGGATGTTTAACATCTCATTGTGTACTAATAACAATGAGTTATAAGTATATTTTGAAACTACTAACTTAAGTTTCCAAAACGATAACCATACGTAACGTTATTTGACATAAATACTTATGACCTATAATGTTTATACATATATCGTATATGTAATGTATTTAATCACTTTTTAAGAACTTAAATACATAAAGCAATATAAGTATATTTACAAAAGATAGCTATATTTGAATTCTCATTCCATTTTTCACAAGATTTCTATACGTATATCTAGAGTACATGTACTCGTATCATACCTAGCTTCTATACGTATTTACTATTGGTATATACACATCAAATCACCACCAACCAGCCCTTGTTCATGCCTTATGTATAAGGTAACTCTCTTGTTCATGCCTTATGTATAAGGTAACTACTTTTGATGTTTAGTATGACTAATTACATAAAAATACAACATGAAATTTTGTCCATGTTTTTCCATTAATCATGTTTTTATGGCCTTAAATACATCTTCCATTTTCAAACTTTACTACCTCATTTCTTTAACCAAAAACACACTCTTAAGAAACTCCATAACCATTCAGCTAGTATCCATGAAGATCTAGCCATAAAAACATCACTTAATCACCATAAGAAAACCCTTACAAAAACACTTCAAGAATCCTTCCAAGAACACAAACTTACTTCCAATCTTTCATCCAATTCCATCACCCTTTTAGTTCTAGGTTTTCACTCCTCTTTTACAGCAATCTTGTCCAAGTAACTTGAGGTAGTAACTTTGTTCATAACCTTATTCGATTCATATATATATAGCTATCTTATTTTGTGGTATAAAATTTTAACAACAAGAACATAGTTTGAATGTTTTCAAACTTGTTTGCAAACTAAATAGATCCTTCTAAGTTAACTTTTAAAATACTTCAAGACCTGTAATATAACATAAATATATGCTAATTTAACAAGGTATAACTTGGTTTTTCAAAGAACACCTTAAAAACTGTTTTTACGACGTCGGAGTGTAACCGGGGGCTGTTTTGGGTTGGATAATTAAAAACTATCTTGAACTTTGAATTGGAGGTTTATATTCTGGAAAAATGATATTTCTTATGAATATGTTAACACATAAAAATTTCATGATTTAATTCAAAGTATAAGTGTTTTTAGAAAAATGGTCATTAAATGATATTTTTGTAACAAAAATGATCAACTTCATAAGTTTCACCAAAGTTTGACCTATGACCTGTGATTTCGAATACAAACTAAGGTATTTACAGTTCATAGTCTTAAAGAGGGACTCGATCCAAGGAAGTGGCAAGTTGAATCAACGAAAACGGAGTTGTAACGAAGAAACTATGACCAAAACGAGATCGGATATCTAAGACTAGTTTAGCTACGAAAATAATTGGAGAAAATTAAATAAATCACATCTTTCTAAAATAACATGATATTATATATATATGTACTCATAATTTAATTTTATATGGTTCAGGATCACCCGTAAACAATACGAGAAGATTAATCATTAGATCCCATGATTGTACGCAACACGTCATTTGACAACACCGGTACTTTATGTACGCAACACGTCATTTGACAACACCGGTACCGTGGGTCAAGATTAATCTCGACCAATACATATATGATGGGGGTTTTATTTATTTCATTGGGGGTTTATTAAACACCTAAAATGAACCATTAAAATTGAATTACTAACATCGGATTGCTAACTACGGACTAAGGAATTATTAAAAGTATTAAAAGTATTATAAGTATATATATGTGACGATTGTTTAAAAAGAAAAGGTATTGATATATTATATATGGATAGGTTCGTGATATCAATCGGAGACCAAGTCGAAATTACATATCTTCAAGGCAAAGTGAGTATATAGTCCCACTTTTAAACTCTAAGTATTTCGGGATGAGAATACATGTATTTTATGTTTTACGTTATGGACACAAGTAACTGAAAAATATATTCTACGTTGAGTTGTACCACTGGCATACTTCCCTGTAGCTTGGTAACTAATATTTACAGCGGTATTGTAAACGCGAATCCTGTTGATAGATCTATCGGGCCTGACAACCCCAACCGGACTGGACGACCAGTATTCAACGGTTGTACAGTACTTCGTTTTGTGACTACACTTGGTACGGTGTAGTAAGATTTCATAATAAAGGGAATATGCGACGTGATTAAATGTTAAGTATGGTTACCAAGTGCTCAACCACTTAGAATATTTTTATTAAAATGTTTACATATGAAATCTTGTGGTCTATATATATATATATTGCTGCCGGCATTAAACCTATATCTCACCAACTTTATGTTGACGTTTTAAAGCATGTTATTCTCAGGTATGAATTAATTCTTCCGCTGTGCATTAGCTCATATTAAGGATACTATTTGGGACCATTTAAGCCAGGATTCAAGAACGTTGCATTCGAGTCATTGAAGATCATTAGAGACTATTACTAAGTAAATGACAGATTAGGTCATTTGGATATTATGAAGTGTTAGGCGAACATGTCAACTTTTGATGTAATAATAGATTGCCTTTTAAGAATAAATGCAACGTTTGTAAAATGTATCATATAGAGGTCAGGTACCTCGCAATGTTATCATATGTTATTGTATTCGTCCCTATGGATTGGGTCGGGTCGTCTCATGTGGCATCAGAGCTGGTTTAATGCCGTTTATGAGCGGGTTAATCGTAGAGGGGGTTCTCACAGTGTTACCTGTGACGAAGCATTGGCTCTTGCCCCTCGAGGTCCCTATCAGGGTTGGCTGTACTGCCGAGAGGCGGGCTGTAAAATCAGTGTCTGAGATACGCTCAGTGGTCACTAAGGCGGTTAGCCGAGACGGCACTGGGTGGGACGTGGTCCCCACTGTCTTTACATGTGGTATCAGAGCGTTGGTCTTAGCGAACCAGGCCTTGCATTAGTGTGTCTAACTGGTAGTTGTTAGGATGCATTAGTGAGTCTGGACTTTGACCGTGTCTACATGTCAAAAGTTTTGCTTATCATTTCTAGTCGGAAATCATCTGTTTATCATCCTTAGGAAACTGCCTGCTTATCATTCTTAAGTCTAGATACGTCTTACTGCATTTAGTGCATCGATAGTGTATAGACAAAATTCATATCTTAGCGTATCTGTTACTATAGACATTGCTTGACGTATTTCAAAAATTCTCCGTAATTCACGGGATTTTGGTATTATATATACATATGTAAATTATGTATTGAAGAGTACCAAACCCAATTTCTATAATCTATTCCATACCAAAAATTCATTTCTCCGACTATACAAGATGGATTCTTCATCCAGTTCGAATTCCTCCGACTTCGATAGCTACGCCGATATGGATTTCCATTCGAGCTCCGAGAACAGCGTCACCGGAATGGATCAACCAATTTCCCATCATCTATTCTGGATGAATTGGGGATGGGTTCGTAATATACTAAATCTCTGGAGGCAAGAAGAAGGTGATCCATTCCATCCACCAAATTGTCCTCTTAACGATGAACCTGAAGCACTTACCGGCGAACCTATTCGAAACACCATTTTCTCACTCATTTCTAGAGTATCTCGTCATGACTATATACTATCCCATATTTCGAATCTTGTTCATTCGCTCGTTCCAACCGTCAATCATCCCGGTATAATAGAAGAAGTCAACGAGCTTCGCGCTCGGGTAGTGGCTTTAGAAAATACGGTGCGAAGGTTACAAACACCAGCAGCAGCACCAGCAGCATAATCTGTACCACCATCATCAACGCCAACAGTACTCTTGTCACCCCCAAAAATCAAAACCTCACAAACTGTATCTCGGATATCAACATCACATACCTAAAAAAAACCTCATCGGAACTTCGAGTATGATCTTTGTTCTATATATTGTTCCACATTGATTATCATCGTTCTACGTATTGTTCTACATCATTTGTTTTCGTTCTACATAGCGATTATGTAATCTTTAATGTTTTAAAGATTATGTACTCCAATTCTAACCGAAAAATCAAATGAGTTTAATCTCTTATTGACTCATTAAATTCATAATTACATCCGAAGAAAATATATATGCAAGTATATTTTCATAAAGATTGTAATTAAAAATTCTTTCGTACAAACTGTTAATGATGAAAAATATTTTAACGGGTAGGTAGTACCCGTGGAATATTTGGATTTTATATTAATAAGTTACACTGTACGTTCTTCGAATCTGATTCAACGGTCATTTGTTATTCTACTTACAACCATCGATATACGTATCCATTCACCCCAGAATAACCATTTTCATTTAAATTTCATATTTGGATTTTTACCTATCCGAATCCAACAAGTGGCATAAAGAAGAAACATTGGACAAATTAAAAATTGGTTAGAAACACACGAATTAACTATGATGAACATTGTTAAGATTCCACGCTAACTGTTTCGGCTAACTGTTCCCAGCTAACTGCTTAACATTTAATTTATCGCAATTTACATTCTCGCAATTTTATTTATTGTTATTTAATTTCCGCACTTTACATACCGTCGGGACACATGTACAACAATACGTCGGATTAATTCTGAGACAACACGTTGTATAATGGGTCATGATATATATTTATTTATTTTACGCATTTTAAATAACGGGACACGTATGCAAGGTTTCGACTTATCATATCGACCCATCTATATATATATTTCGGAACAACCGTAGACACTCTATATGTGAAGATGGGAGTTGGCTATACAGGGTTGGAGTTGATTCCAAAATATATATATGGTTTGAGTTGTGATCGACACTGAGACCAGTACACGGGTCACGATACGTATAAATTAACTCGAATATTATATATTTAATTTATATAAGAATTTATTGAACCATTGGACAATCGGACTTTTGGACTGCTAACTTTGGACAATTAAAATGAAATAAAATGTTGATTATAACATATGAAACTAAACAATTCTTCAAGTTTGCCACTTGATTTCATCCTAAACCTCATTTGTACTTCGACAATTATAATCCTCGTTCAAATCTTTTCATGATTCTTGAAAACACCTCGATCGAGAAGTTGAACCAGCCGCACCTCGTCTACGGAAGAAAGATTTATGCATACAGTTATACACCTGAAACTTTCGAAACCGAAGTTATCGTTAAAACTTATCCGCGTCAAATTCCTTATCATTCATTGGCAAAACAACCTTACATTTCTCTTTTCAATATAAGTCGATTTTGTCACAGCTCCACTTTGATTTCTCAGTAGGACTACTCTTATTATAACCTCGATATATATACCTTGTCCTTTCACCATTGTTACCGGAGAACCTTTCATATTCCACGACATCATGTACCAGCAGCTTGTCATCTTTTTGGCGGAATCCGCAATTAGTATTTTAAAAATCTCGCAAAACTTCTCAGTCATACCTATAACGTCTATTCCTAAGGATTTCATACTCCGAAGGTAAAGTTTCTGAAAAACACCCTGAATTATGAAGTAGTTCTTTAAATGCTGATGAAGCAGCGAAAAATGTAAACGATTTTAAACAGTCAAAAGTTTGATGATGAAGCACAGTGTGTTGATAAAACTCAGAAAAAGAGAAGAGTTGGAACCGGAAAACGGTTTGAGCAAAGTATGAAAGAGGTTGTGGATAAATCACAAGAACTGAATCTGCTTTCAAAGGATTCAAACGATTCAGTGCCTGCTGAAACCATTAGTAAAAACCCTACCCCTTATTCTAAACCTTTCCCGATGATATTCTTCATCATCATCTTATCTTAGATATTATAAGATATCTTCATATCTTCCGTTATACATATTCTCCATATTTCTGGAGATATTTTCACAACTATTCTTATCTGAGAATATTTATCTCTCCGTAATATCTGCGTTACAACATAAAAGAAACTGTGTTAGTTTCTAAGTTCTAAAACCTTCAAGTTTAAAATAGGAATGTTCTGAAGCAGTGTTGGGAACTGATGCATGAATTAGTATAATATAATGAAACTTGATCAACTTCATTATATTACAGTAAGTCATGTTAAGTTTCTAATAAAATGTGATGATTCACAGTACCATCATCATGTGCCATGTTACACGGCTCTTACATTCTATCCAATTCTCAAAAATAATAGGAACATGTCATCCTGACAGTTCTATCTTTTCCGGGGTATTCTGGTAATTTGACAAATCAAAATTGTTCTATTACCATTTCTTTCTTAGAGCATTAGCTATACTCATTTCGAATCTCATATCTACAAATTCCGGACCATTACTCGCTTGACTCGAAGTCGGGAAGAGAAAATGAAAGTATGAAGCTTTGAAAAATAATGAAGAATACAAAGGCCGAAAATCACCCAGGATTTACAAACCGTGTATATCAATACGTATTAAAACGTAAAGACACGGGAGAATTAAAAACATTATAATTCCGAGGAAAGGATAGAAGTAAATAGATTCTTCTGGCGATAAATGAAAGAGAAGAATGCAAGATATGAAAGTTAGAAGTATAACAAGAATTAGAACGGGATGGAGCATTTAAAAGAATACTTTAAGGTATGAGTTGAAGGAGAAAGGATAGAAGATGTGAGTTGTGGAAATAAGGAAGAGAAGGAAGTGGATTTATAGCAAAATATTCGACAAAGAAATCGAAACAGATCGCCGCACTAAATCAAAGAAGATCCTGATCACCAAAGAACCAAATCTTATTACGTAAGATTTTCCATAAATTCCGGAAATCAATTCTAATCACGTTATCGGTTCAAACAAATCCATATTTACTCAATTCACTCTTTTGTGATAGCTTCACTTGTGTGCTTCACTTGATCGAACCGTTGTATCTATACCTCCCAATAATGATAAAACTCCATTATCACCTCATATACGTCATGAAAACACCCATATTGTTATCCATGACGATCTCTATCAAATTTCGGGACGGACTTTATTTAACGGGTAGGTAATGTAACGACCCGGATTTTTCCGATCATTTTACACTTATAAGATTAATATTTACATAAATTAAACCTTACCAACATAATAAGCAATCTAAATTGTTGAGATTTATGATTTTGAAAAGAGTTTTACTTAACGTTTGACCGTCCAATTTGACCGATGATATCACGAACTATATAACATACGATAATTATACGTTTGTATATATATGTATTTATTTATATTTAACATGATCTAAGGATGTTAAACATCTCATTGTGTACTAATAACAATGAGTTATAAGTATATTTTGAAACTACTAACTTAAGTTTCCAAAACGATAACCATACGTAACGTTATTTGACATAAATACTTATGACCTATAATGTTTATACATATATCGTATATGTAATGTATTTAATCACTTTTTAAGAACTTAAATACATAAAGCAATATAAGTATATTTACAAAAGATAGCTATATTTGAATTCTCATTCCATTTTTCACAAGATTTCTATACGTATATCTAGAGTACATGTACTCGTATCATACCTAGCTTCTATACGTATTTACTATTGGTATATACACATCAAATCACCACCAACCAGCCCTTGTTCATGCCTTATGTATACGGTAACTCTCTTGTTCATGCCTTATGTATAAGGTAACTACTTTTGATGTTTAGTATGACTAATTACATAAAAATACAACATGAAATTTTGTCCATGTTTTTCCATTAATCATGTTTTTATGGCCTTAAATACATCTTCCATTTTCAAACTTTACTACCTCATTTCTTTTAACCAAAAACACACTCTTAAGAAACTCCATAACCATTCAGCTAGTATCCATGAAGATCTAGCCATAAAAACATCACTTAATCACCATAAGAAAACCCTTACAAAAACACTTCAAGAATCCTTCCAAGAACACAAACTTACTTCCAATCTTTCATCCAATTCCATCACCCTTTTAGTTCTAGGTTTTCACTCCTCTTTTACAGCAATCTTGTCCAAGTAACTTGAGATAGTAACTTTGTTCATAACCTTATTCGATTCATATATATATAGCTATCTTATTTTGTGGTATAAAATTTTAACAACAAGAACATAGTTTGAATGTTTTCAAACTTGTTTGCAAACTAAATAGATCCTTCTAACTTAACTTTTAAAATGCTTCAAGACCTATAATATAACATAAATATATGCTAATTTAACAAGGTATAACTTGGTTTTTCAAAGAACACCTTAAAAACTGTTTTTACGACGTCGGAGTGTAACCGGGGGCTGTTTTGGGTTGGATAATTAAAAACTATCTTGAACTTTGAATTGGAGGTTTATATTCTGGAAAAATGATATTTCTTATGAATATGTTAACACATAAAAATTTCATGATTTAATTCAAAGTATAAGTGTTTTTAGAAAAATGGTCATTAAATGATATTTTTGTAACAAAAATGATCAACTTCATAAGTTTCACCAAAGTTTGACCTACGACTTGTGATTTCGAATACAAACTAAGGTATTTACAGTTCATAGTCTTAAAGAGGGACTCGATCCAAGGAAGTGGCAAGTTGAATCAACGAAAACGGAGTTGTAACGAAGAAACTATGACCAAAACGAGATCGGATATCTAAGACTAGTTTAGCTACGAAAATAATTGGAGAAAATTAAATAAATCACATCTTTCTAAAATAACATGATATTATATATATATGTACTCATAATTTAATTTTATATGGTTCAGGATCACCCGTAAACAATACGAGAAGATTAATCATTAGATCCCATGATTGTACGCAACACGTCATTTGACAACACCGGTACTTTATGTACGCAACACGTCATTTGACAACACCGGTACCGTGGGTCAAGATTAATCTCGACCAATACATATATGATGGGGGTTTTATTTATTTCATTGGGGGTTTATTAAACACCTAAAATGAACCATTAAAATTGAATTACTAACATCGGATTGCTAACTACGGACTAAGGAATTATTAAAAGTATTAAAAGTATTATAAGTATATATATGTGACGATTGTTTAAAAAGAAAAGGTATTGATATATTATATATGGATAGGTTCGTGATATCAATCGGAGACCAAGTCGAAATTACATATCTTCAAGGCAAAGTGAGTATATAGTCCCACTTTTAAACTCTAAGTATTTCGGGATGAGAATACATGTATTTTATGTTTTACGTTATGGACACAAGTAACTGAAAAATATATTCTACGTTGAGTTGTACCACTGGCATACTTCCCTGTAGCTTGGTAACTAATATTTACAGCGGTATTGTAAACGCGAATCCTGTTGATAGATCTATCGGGCCTGACAACCCCAACCGGACTGGACGACCAGTATTCAACGGTTGTACAGTACTTCGTTTTGTGACTACACTTGGTACGGTGTAGTAAGATTTCATAATAAAGGGAATATGCGACGTGATTAAATGTTAAGTATGGTTACCAAGTGCTCAACCACTTAGAATATTTTTATTAAAATGTTTACATATGAAATCTTGTGGTCTATATATATATATTGCTGCCGGCATTAAACCTATATCTCACCAACTTTATGTTGACGTTTTAAAGCATGTTATTCTCAGGTATGAATTAATTCTTCCGCTGTGCATTAGCTCATATTAAGGATACTATTTGGGACCATTTAAGCCAGGATTCAAGAACGTTGCATTCGAGTCATTGAAGATCATTAGAGACTATTACTAAGTAAATGACAGATTAGGTCATTTGGATATTATGAAGTGTTAGGCGAACATGTCAACTTTTGATGTAATAATAGATTGCCTTTTAAGAATAAATGCAACGTTTGTAAAATGTATCATATAGAGGTCAGGTACCTCGCAATGTTATCACATGTTATTGTATTCGTCCCTATGGATTGGGTCGGGTCGTCTCACTATGCAACCACCGTTCTTACGGTTGACACCCGATTTGGTTCAGGTGACCTAATGAATTCCAGGTGAATTCCTAGGATTTTACGTTCAATGGTAATGAACGCATTAAAAATAGGATTTTCAGAAAACAAATCGGTTTGTAATTTTTATCAAAATATTTTTTCGTTCAAGCTCGAGTTTAGATATCATTGAATTCCATGAGTTTGTAATTCTCAATCTTTAAGATCAATCTCTAGGATTGAGTAATATCAGACTTAAAAGCTGATTTTTGATCTTTAAGGAGATTATCTTTTCTGGAGGTCTGATTCATTAGTCTTATCCAGCTAATTTGCACGGCGTCCTCCCCATTTTACGAGACAGATCCTCTCATGGTTAGGATAAGTCTGACCACTTGGCGACCCTGTTTGATGTTGAGGTCTGTGGATTTCCTGCTGATTTTAGTGATGACTTTTCTAGATTTTTTGTCAACCTACAGCTGGTCTGGACGACAACTTCATGACCTAAATCAACAAGCGCGTGTCTTTTTCGGAAGACTTTACTTCCTTTTAATGATGGAATTGATTCATCGTGTAGATCCATCTTTCTTTCAAATATATTACAGTAAATTGGGTAAAACTGATTAGTTTAGTCCAAAGCAAAAGCATCTTCAGTTATTTGTACAAAAATATGTGATATATGTTTTAAATAACTTGGTAAATTTTTTCCACACTTGGCTTTTATTTTCCTTTCTTTGCCTTTTTATTGTTCTCTATTCCATTTTAAATGAATTCTAACATTTTGGGTTGTTTCTCAATTTATGTCCTTTCCGAGGTAACAATAATTTCGGTGTTAACACCTAGTGTTATCGTTCATAAATATGTATAAACGTGATTTTGAATTCATTTAATTGAAAATTTTTAAAAATTTTACTAGAATTGAGTAGTCAGTATATAAGACTAGGGCTGTTCTTTATTATCAGAGAGCACTAGATTCTAATACAACTACTGCGTTACTAGTATTTTTAATGGTAACCAAGTGTATAAGTTAAAATTTTAAAAATCCGAAAGAATTTAACCCCTTCCCACACTTTAGATCTTTCAATGCCCTCATTTGCAAGAAATCAGTACAATTTAAATTATTGAGGGTCATTAGCGTAGAAAAATGATTAAATTTTAACAAAGTTTCCAAACATATTGGCGTTTGTTTTTTTTAAATGTTTTTGGCATACTTTAGATCAATAAGATTAAAAATAATGATAATAAAAGTTCTCGTCCCTCCCTTTGGTAGAGCAATTTCGGTTCAACGACCTAGTTTTCAACTCACGGCGAATTTTTAAAAATCATATTTTTAACTTAACGAAATCAAGTAAATTTTTGTTTTTAAATTCACACCAAACTTAAATTTAAAATGCATAAAATTAAAAATTCATATTAAAAATTCACACCAAACTTAAATTATATTTTTGTTTTTATACATACAAACTTATATTAAAAATATTAATTTTTCAAATATTTACAAATTTAAATATTTTGATTTTAAAAAATTTACAATAATAATTTAATATTTAAATATTAATTTTATAAACATGGTAAAAATAAAATTAAAAATCTTTTTGGTCTTTTATCCCACTTTAATCAATCAAATATTATCAAAAATATACGCCCCTCTTTTTGTATAATAATTTCGGCTATTTTACCTAGTTTTACTCCTGACGAATTTCTGAAATATTTTGGTTTGATTGATTAAAGATATTTATACCTTAAGAATAAACGGTAAATTTCGCAGTGATGTAATAAATTTTTGTATGACATCAATAATTTCGGTCGCAAAACCTAATTTTATTGAATATCAATTTAATACTTTATAGCGAACAATTTAGCGTTTATTATCAAAAGGTTCAAAGCAATAAAAATAAAAATAAAAACTGTACATACTTACCTGTGAAATAGAATTCTTAGTGACCTGCTTTAGCCCACTCATAAGATAGTCGGACTAATTGGTTTTCCATAGCTACATAGGCGTAACCTCGAGCATTCAACGTTTTTTCTTCGAAACATATGAACGGTCCATCTCTGCATAAAGTAACAAATTCGGTATTGGAATATGTCTGATTCGTCGAACATTTTCCTTCGTGTGACCATTTTCCGCATTTGTGACATCTTTCAAGGTGTCGTGCTCTTCTTTTCTCTGCGGATTTCGATTTTCCTTTACCAAAATGTAACTTATTATTTTCGTTCCTGGATTCTTTTCTTACTCCGTCCAATTTACCTCTGATTAATGATACCAATTCACTTGGAAGGGTGTCATTATTACGTTTAGTGATCAAAGCGTGTAGCATTAGACCATGGTTTAATTCACAGGAAGTCTTCATCTCGTAAAACCTAAAAATAAAAATAAAAATTCAGAATGGGGGGAGAAGACTAGTTCTTTAGGGTCTGCTAGGGAAAGACCATTCGGGTTCCATTTTCGAGAACTACACGAAAACAGAAAATGTAACTCTAACAGAAATACATATTACCCTAAAAAGATTCGATTCTCCCCACACTTAGTTAGCTGTGGTTTTGAAATTGTGATTAACTTCGTTGTCGACTTCCATTGGACTATCTATGTAATGTTTAACTCTGTGACCATTAACCTTAAATTCAATCCCATTTGAATTTATTAATTCTACTGTTCCGTATGGGAAAACTCTTTTGACTATGAATGGTCCAGACCATCTTGATTTTAATTTTCCAGGAAATAGCTTGAATCGTGAATTAAAAAGAAGAACTCTGTCTCCTTCTTTAAATTCTTTTGAACTTCTGATTCTTTTATCATGCCATTTCTTCGTTCTTTCTTTATAGATTAACGAATTTTTGTATGCTTCATGTCTTAATTCTTCTAATTCGTTTAATTGACTTAACCGTAGACGTCCGGCTTCATGTAAATAAAGATTACATGTCTTCAAAGCTCAAAATGCTTTGTGTTCAATTTCTACTGGAAGATGACATGATTTTCCGTAAACGAGTTTAAAAGGTGTGGTTCCAATTGGAGTTTTGTAGGCTGTTCTAAAAGCCCAGAGTGCATCCTCCAATTTAATGGACCATTCCTTCGGATTTGATCCTACGGTTTTCTCTAGAATACGTTTTAAAGCTCGGTTGGTATTTTCAACTTGTCCACTTGTTTGTGGATGATAAGCGGTTGAGATTTTATGAGTTACTCCATATCTTTGGAGAACTTTCTCAAGTTGATTATTACAGAAATGAGTTCCCCGATCACTTATTAAAGCTTTCGGTGTTCCAAACCTTGCAAAAAGACGTTTTAAAAAGTTGACTACAACTCGTGCATCGTTAGTTGGGAGAGCTTGTGCTTCCGCCCATTTAGATACATAATCAATGGCTACGAGAAAGTATAGATTATTATGAGATTTTGGAAATGGACCCATAAAGTCAATACCCCAAATGTCAAATACTTCATATACTTGAATGACATTTTGTGGCATTTCATCACGTTGACTTATTTTTCCGGCCCTTTGACAGGCATCACAGGATTTGTAAAGAAGGTGTGCGTCTTTGTAAATTGTAGGCCAATAGAATTCAGCATTGTAAACTTTTCTTGCTGTGAGTTGAGGCCCATAATGCCCTCCTGTTGGTCCTGTGTGATAATGGTTTAAGATTTGACTGGCTTCATTTCCTAATACACATCGGCGTATTATTCCATCGTGACAACTTTTAAACAAATGTGGATCTTTCCAGAAATAGTGTTTTATATCACTAAAGAATTTCTTTCGTTTTTGGTACGAAAACCCTTTTTCAAGGAATTCACATACTAAGTAGTTTGCATAGTCTGCAAACCATGGAATTTCACTATAATCTATCTTCAATAGATATTCATCAGGAAAGTTGTCTTGTATGGCCGATTCATTTAGAACTTCTAATTCGGGATTTTCAAGACGAGAAAGATGATCAGCGGCGAGATTTTCTGCTCCCTTTTTGTCTCAAATTTCAATATCGAACTCTTGTAAAAGTAAGATCCAACGGATTAATCTTGGTTTGGCATCTTGTTTCGAAAATAGGTATCTAAGAGCAGAATGGTCGGTATAGACCACCGTTTTAGCTAGAACGAGATATGAACGAAATTTGTCAAAAGCAAAGACAATAGCAAGGAGTTCTTTTTCAGTAGTTGTGTAGTTCGTTTGTGCTCCTTGTAACGTCTTACTAGCATAATAAATAGGTTGAAATCGTTTTTCAATCCTTTGTCCTAAAACGGCTCCCATTTCAAAATCACTTGCATCGCACATAAGTTCAAACGGTAGATTCCAATTTGGAGTTATCATGATCGGCGCATTAGTGAGTTTTTCTTTAAGTATATTAAAAGATTTGATGCATTCATCTGAAAAGATGAATGGAGCATCCTTTTCTAGGAGTTTATTCATAGGGGTGGCAATTTTAGAAAAATATTTTATGAAACGTCGGTAAAAACCGGCATGCCCTAGAAAACTCCTAACTCCTCTAACATTGGTGGGATGTGAAAGTTTAGCAATTACATCTACTTTAGCTCTATCTACTTCAATTCCTTCCTTTGAGATTTTATGTCCAAGAACGATGCCTTCTTTAACCATGAAATGGCATTTCTCCGAATTAAGTACTAGATTTGATTGTTCGCATCTAATAAGCATTCGTTCAAGATTAACTAGACATGATTCAAATGTATCACCGAAGACTGAAAAGTCATCCATGAAAACTTCCATGCATTCTTCTATCATGTCGTGAAAAATCGCCATCATGCACCTTTGAAAGGTTGCAGGGGCGTTGCAAAGTCCAAATGGCATGCGTTTGTAAGCAAAAGTACCATAAGGGCACGTGAATGTAGTTTTCTCTTGGTCTTCGGGTGCTATTGGAATTTGAAAATATCCGGAAAAACCATCAAGAAAACAATAGTAACTATTTCCAGCTAATCTTTCCAACATTTGATCAATAAAAGGTAAGGGAAAGTGATCTTTTCTGGTGGCGTCATTTAATTTTCTATAATCAATACAAACACGCCATCCTGTTACAGTCCTAGTAGGAATAAGCTCATTTTTTTCATTTGTGATGACAGTCATGCCACCCTTCTTAGGTACGCATTGAACTGGGCTTACCCATGGACTATCAGAGATTGGATAAATTAAACCTGCATCTAGCAGTTTAATAATTTCTTTTTTAACAACATCTTGCATATTAGGATTTAGTCTTCGTTGGCATTGCACATACGTTTTATGACCTTCTTCCATAAGGATTTTATGTGTGCAATACGAAGGACTTATTCCTTTAATATCATGAATCTTCCATGCAATGGTTGGTTTATGAGCTTTTAACACAGAAATGAGTTGAGATTTTTCATTTTCAGTAAGAGAAGACGATATTATTACAGGTAATTCAGATTTACCATGTAAATAAGCGTATTCCAAATGGTTTGAAAGTGGCTTTAACTCTAATGTCGGTGGTTCTTCTATCGATGATTTATATCGATATCTGTCTTCTTCTTTTAGCATTTGAATTTCTTCTGTTGTTGGTTCATATCCATTAGCCATAAGTGTAGCTAACATTTCAGTTTCATCAATTGGTTCAGTTCCTTCTCCTAAAGAACATTCTCCTGTTCCTTGTAATTCTGGAAATTCTTCTAACAATTCTGCATGTGATTCTATAGTTTGAATATAATAACATGTATCATCTGCAGATTGCGGTTGTTGCATTGCTCTATCAACTGAAAAGGTAGCACTCTCGTCCTCTATACTTAGGGTCAGTTTCTTACCAAACACGTCTATCATTGCTTTAGCCGTATTTAAGAATGGTCTTCCTAATATGAGAGGAACTTGAGAATCTTCTTCCATATCCAGAATAACAAAATCTACTGGAAATACTAAAGTACCAACTTTAACTAGCATGTTCTCCATTATTCCTCTAGGATATTTTACTGATTGATCTGCTAGTTGTATACTTATTCGTGTTGGTTTCAATTCTCCAAGGTCTAGTTTAGTGTATAGTGAATATGGCATTAAATTTATTCTAGCACATAAGTCTGCCAATGCTTCTATTGAACTAAGACTACCCAGAAAACATAGAATTGTGAAACTTTCTGGATCAGATAATTTTTCTGGTATCTTATTCAACAGCACTGCTGAACAATTAGCATTCATAGTAACAGCCGAGAGTTCTTCCATTTTCTTTCTATTTGTGATTAGATCTTTCAAGAATTTAGCATATCTAGGCATTCCTGAAATCACATCAATGAAAGGAAGATTTACATTAAACTGTTTAAACATATCCAAGAATTTGGATTGCTCGGCTTCAAGTCTCTCTTTTTCCATTTTACTTGGGTAAGGAAGTGGTGGTTGGTATGGTTTAACATAAGGTTTAGCTTTAACTGTGTTATCTTCATTAACCTTTTCAACTACCGGTTCTTTTTCCTTATCTTGCTCAGATTGTGGTTCTTGTAGAGTAGGAATAGCTTCATCAGAAATTACAGGTATTTCAGGTGATTTAAGGTAAATACCACTTCTCGTGGTAATGGCTTTAGCTATTTCATTCTGGGGGTTAGCATTTGTATCACTAGGTAGACTTCCCGGTTTTCTTTCACCTATTAACCTTGCTAGGTTGCTCACTTCTTGTTCCAAATTTTGAATAGAAGCTTGTTGATTTCTAAATGCTTGAGCATTTTGTTCATTGGTTTGTTTCTGAGATGTGAAAAAATGCGTTTGAGATTCAACTAGCTTCGACATCATATCTTCAAAATTTGGCTTTTTATCTTCGGTTTGTGGTGGTTTGTTTTGAAAAACAGGTCTTTGCTGGTTGTAAGTATTATTGGATACTTGTTGATTGCTAGGACCTTGTTGGTTGTTGTATGGAACATTTCGGTTATAATTCTGGTTTTGATTGTAGATCGGTCTTGGCGGTTGATAATTATTCTGATAATTATTTCCAGGCCTTTGGTTTATGTATGAAACATTCTCCCTTTGTTCCATTGTTAGTTCAATACTGAGACAATCTTTTGTCAAATGTGGTCCTCCACACTGCTCACAACTAATTCGTATTGAGTGGATATCTTTAGTCATCTTTTCCATTCGTCTCTCGACAGCATCTATCTTTGCCGAAATGGAATCTAAGTCATGGCTAGAATCGGCTCTAGCTGCTTTAGATGATCTAACGATATCTTTTTCTTGGTGCCACTCATGTGAGTGGGAAGCAGTGTTATCAATAATTTTGTAAGCATCAGTTGCTGTTTTCTTCATAATGGAACCACCAGCTGCTATATCTATGTCTTTCCTTGTAGTGATGTCGCATCCTTAGTAGAATATTTGTACTATTTGACAAGTGTCTAAACCATGTTGCGGACATCCTCTCAATAACTTTCCAAATCTTGTCCAAGCTTCATATAAAGTTTCATTTGGCTTTTGTGTGAACGTAACAATTTCTCCTTGAAGTCTTACGGCTTTAAATGTCGGAAAGAATTGTTTAAGAAATTTTTCAACTAAAACGTCCCATGTATCAATCGCCCCTTCAGGTAATGATTCCAACCAATCTTTGGCTTCTCCCTTTAAAGTCCAGGGAAATAACATGAGATATATCTGTTCATCCTCCACTTCTCTTATTTTAAATAGTGTGCAGATCCTATTAAAGGTACGAAGATGTTCATTTGGATCTTCCTTCGGTGCACCACTAAATTGGCATTGATTAGTTACCATATGTAGAATTTGTCCCTTGATTTCATAATCTGGCGCATTTATGTCAGGTTGAGTAATTGCGTGACCTTGGCCAGTGCGTTTAGCTCTCATTCGGTCTTCCATACTTAGAGGTTCTACATTTTCCATGATTGAATTTGTTGAATCTGAATCACTATAGGATTCTGATTTAATGGTAGGTTCCTCAACAATCTCTGTTTGAATGATTGGTGGTTCCGGAGGAAAGATTAATGGTTCAGGATTTATGAATTGTCCCTGAATATTCTCCGGATTCTCCATTGTGAGGTCGGGTTCAAAAAATGGTTTATCAGAAATTTGAATTGGAGTACTTGGTCGACTGGATGACGATTCTAAAGAAAAATCAATGGCAACAATGTTTGCTAGATGTCTTGATCGAGTTACAGGTGGTGAACGTACAAAAGTTGATGAACGTTTTGCTTGGTGCATTCAATGAATATCCTATTAGTTATAAAAATAAGAAAGAAAAATTATATAAGTTATCCAATTAATAGACTTTTCTGATTTTGCCCACGTTTCGAATAGCCAAAAGATGCAGCAGAGGGGCAGGATTCGTTTGGTCTCAATATAATTGAGTACTGTTTGGCTCCAATAACCCGGTCCACGTACAAATCCAACTATTACTACGAACCAGAAAATTTTGATGTCTATCAATTTAACCGCTTAAAATAATTTTTCGTAATTTAAAGAAATTTTAGAGAAGAAATAGAAAAAAAATCTAAGTCCTAAAACTAGAATGTCGAGAAATAAGAAAGAAAATGAGCGCGTCGAAAAACGTCAAAAAATAAAAAGTCGAAAAATAATAGGCGTCGAAAAATAAAAATAAGAAAGTAGCGCATCGAAACTTAAAAAGGAACTAAAAACTAAGAATTAAAAGTTGCGTCTAAAAATATTAAAGCTTAAAAGGAATACTATATCCCAAATGGCAATAACTTAAAAAGGTACTAACATATAAAAATGGCGTCGCAAAATTCTAAAGCACCTAAATCTTAGTCTAAAGAAAAAGCACTTAAGAGATTTTACGGCAAAACTTAAAAATCTAGAAATAAAAATACTATGGAAAAAACTATGTCTTAAAACTAAATATGAACGAAAAATATAAAAATTACGCTAAAATAATTAAAAAGATACAAAATATAAAAATAATCTTAAAATTGTAAAAAGTACAATTTTTATAAAAATATTATTTTTATATTATTTATTTTATAAAACTAGTAATTTTATAATTTAATTAAACTAATTAAACTTAAAATACAAATTAAATAAAAACTAAATTAACTAATTAAATAATCTAACCCTAATTAGGGTTTAATAATAATAATATTTATTAAATTAAACCCTAAATCGTAATTAATGCTGGCAAAGGCTTGACCTGTCAGAAAGCTCCGCGAGTGCGAATCCCAGCTGGCATAAAGTACCGCGAGTGCGGATTATAGAGATTCAGCTGAGGTGCTCATGCAGGTTCAGTGTTTTTATATTTTTTTTCTTGTTTTTTTAATTTTCTGTTTAAAAAAATGTTTTATAATATAACTAAAATTTACATTTTAAATAAAAATCACTTATTAGTATTTTATAACTAAAAATACCTTATTATTATTTTTTTTTTTTTTAAAAAAAACTTAAAGATATATATTTTTTATGTTTTTATATTTTTGATATTTAAAACTTATGTAAATATATTTTTACAAAAATAACGTAAAAACTATATATATATATTTTTTAATAATAGAGTCTCGCTTCGGCGTTAAGTGTTGGTCCCCGGCAGCGGCGCCAAAAATACTTGGTGTGTGCGAGGTGTACTAGGAAATAGTATTATTTTTACAACGAAATAACTATTAAATACGATACAATTTTACATAAGATATTTATTTATTTATAGAATGGATATACCTAAACCTTGCTATAACACTTATAGGCAGTGTACCTAATCGTACAGTAGTGTAGTTTTTAGTAAGTCCGGTTCGTCCACAGGGAACTCTTAAACAAGCTTAACGCTATATTAGTTTTAAATTTATAAAAATACAAATATATATATAAGTGATATTATTATTATAAAAGGGGATTTTTACCGTTTAATGACCGGTTTGTCGATTTTTAAAACTTTAGTCACAGTTAAAACCTAATGTAAAATATTAAAAATAAATACAACTTAATTTTAAACGTAAAGTAAATAACGATAATGAAATTGCGATAAATAAAAGTGCGATAAAATAAAATTACGATAATTAAAAAGTACGATAATTAAAAGTGCAATTAAATACAATGACATTAAATAAAAGTACAATAATTAGAAGTGCAATTAAATATGAAAATAAAGGAATTATGCTTATTTAAACTTCCGTAATCATGATGTTTGACGTGTTGATTTTAGTTTATTCCCATGGATTAATTGTCCTTTGTCCTGGATTATTTAATATGTCCGTCTGGTTTTTGTCCATAACAGTCCATCAGTCATAAATATAAAGTGCGAGTGTCCTCGTCAAATTATCCTTTTATCCGAAGTCAAATATTCCAACTAATTGGGGACTTAAACTGTAACAAGGTTTTAATACTTTGTTTAATAATTACACCAGGTTATCGACTGCGTGTAACCCAATGTTTTAATACTTTGTTATCAATTATGCCAAGTGTCCTTGTACATAATTTCACCCCTGTTTTAATAAGTCTATTAACTATTAATCCATTCCCGTGTCCGGTTAAATGAACGATTATTCGTACATATAAATATCCCGCCCATCGTGTCCGATCTAGTGTATATAGTTATTTCTAGGTACGTCCAATTGTAAATCTTTATATTAAAATAACAAACTATCATTTAGTTAAACAAATATAAAGCCCATTAATAGCCCATAGTCTAATTTCCACAAGTGTCGTTCTTTTGTCCAAACCCCAATTATGGTACAAAGCCCAATTACTCAATTTTAATATTTAGCCCAACATCATGATTACTTCATCTTAAATAAGCATAATAATAACTTAGCTACGAGACATTAAATTAAAAATAACATTAATCATAACTTACAGTGATTAAAATTAGCGTAGCGTTACACGGACAGAATTTCGACTTACACCCTTACAACATTCGCTAACATACCCTTATTATTAGAAATTAAAATTAAAATTAAAATTAAAATATATATATATATATATATATCGTATGATAGAGAGAAAGAAAAAGATTAGAAAAAGTGTGTAAAATTCGTGAAGAATTCGATGGCTTTTATAGGCCCACGTTGTACTGTAGAGTTCCGCGAGTGCGGTGGTTTCCTTCACAAAAGTACCGCGAGTGTGGAGGTCTGAAAACCAGCTCACATATTAGATCCAAAACGTGGGCTGCGTAAAATTATATTATATAATAATATATATAATTAATTATATATTATATTTTATTCTTATGTATAGTTGACTTGTAATTTTTGGTCCGTTGCATCGCGCACTGAAATTTGGTTCATGTCTCGGTTCCGGATTTTCGAACGTCCTTGCGTACTATTTAATATCTTGTACTTTGCGTTTTGCGTCTTGTACTCTTGTAATTTCGAGACATTTCTCATCAATAATTTGAACCACTTTGATTGTACTTTGTACTTTTGAGCTTTTTGGTCGTTTGCGTCTTCAATTCGTCGAATCTGTCTTTTGTCTTCACCTTTTATTATTTAAACGAATATCACTTGTAAATAGAACAGTTGCAACTAAAAGCTTATCTTTCTTGAGGGATAATGCTATTAAATATATGTTCGTTTTTAGCATTATCATGTACCTTTATCAATAACAAGACTCAAATCAAAGAAAAATTATCCCATTCAAAATGTAACTTATTCATTTGAGTGTTTTGGTCATTTGCTTTTATAAATCGACGTCCCGTTATTATAATAATACTATTTTAAATCCAAAACGTTTTACGACTAAGCTAATATTATATTTTCTCACTTTGTAAAAAAATGATATTTAAAAATATAAACTTATATATTTTAGAAATATTTACTTACTAATATAATATTTAGTTTTCAAAAACTAATTATATTTCAAAGTTTAATATATTTAAAATCGTTTAAATATTAGCTATTATTATATCACCTTACGTTTTACGCTCTAGTACATAATTTGATATGATTCATTTATGCACCAACGTTTAATTTAACTTCTCTAACGTTCTAATTAACATAGCTATAAATCAATCGAATCAATAAACAAGTGTTGCAATCGTTTACTTAACTTATCGATATTCATTTTCTAAGTTATCTATATTCCCCAATTTTACTTTTACATTAAATAATATGAAAGTTAAATAGTTTATCTTATTAAAAGTCACGAGGCAATTATTGTAAGGCATGTATTAGAATTCAATGGGAATTTCCACCAATCTGTCTAGCTCTCGCTACTTGACACTTTGTCCTTACTCGAAGATCACTTTACCAATCATTCCGAATATCGTTTAAAAGAAACGATTTCTCAAATCAACGTGGACCTCGTAACAGAGACCCGTAACAATATCATAATCCTTAAGAGACTTGATAATTATCTTTTAATTCCATCTTTTGACATTATCTTTTCACTTTGATTGTTCAATATATCAAATAGATATGGAACTCAATAAGTTTAATGTACGGTATCATACACGTAATACTTTCTTAACGTCCCCAATTAATATACATATATATATATATATATATATATATATATATATATATATATATATATATATATATATATATATATATATATATATATATATATATAAATACAAAAATGTTCGTGAATCGTCGAGCACAGTCAAAAGGGTAATTGATTACATGAATATAGTTTCAAAGTTTTTGAGATTTCAACATTACAGACTTTGCTTATTGTGTCGGAAACATTAAATCATCTAAAGATAAAGTTTAAATTTGATCGGAAATTTCCGGGTTGTCACACAATGCAGCCAATTTGCTAAGCGCATCCGCCTTCTTGTTTTGCCCTCGCATTACTTGGGAAATTTGAAAAGCCTCAAACTGGTCAGCGAGGTTATGAACAAATGACAGATATTGTTGCATGGCTATGTCATGTGCTTCAAAATCTCTACTAACTTGGCTGTATACCAACTTTGAATCCACATAAGCGTGCAACACTCTAACATTTAATTTATGCGCAATCCGCATACCTGCTAACAAAGCTTCGTATTCTGCTTCGTTGTTTGTAACAGCAAAATTAAACCGCAGCGCATATGTATGCTCTTCGCCATCCGGGCCAGTTAAAATTATGCCTGCACCCGCGCCAGCGGCGCTACAGGCACCATCGGTGTATAACTCCCATGGTGTCAAATTTGGTGCAGGCGTATCCTGATGTTCGGCCGATGCTTCAACATCCGCAGGTAACTCTGCTAGGTAATCCGCAAGTATTTGACCCTTAACCGCGCTTCGCGAGGAAAAATTTATTTCGTGTTTGCCTAACTCAACTGCCCATTTAGCCATTCGTCCAGATATCTCAGGCTTATATAGCACCTGAAAGAAAAATGATTGCTTTAGTCAATGCGGTATTCTCGGACATTACCGCAAATTAGGTGTTTACCAACCTGTTTGATTGGCTGATCAGTTAGTACCAAAATTGGATGTGCTTGAAAATACCGACGCAAACGTCGCGCTGTGTGGACTAGCGCATACACTAGTTTCTCCATTGGTGAATAGTTTACTTCGGTTACTTTTAGCGTCTTGCTTACGAAGTAGATCGACATTTGCGTCTGAGAAAACCTCATCGTTACGAAATAAATAATTCGTAAATAAATAAAATAAAATAATGGATTACCTTTCCGCGGTCCGCGATAAGAACCGAGCTAACAGCCTCTTTTGATGCCGCAAGGTACAGCGTAAGCGTTTCTCCTGACACTGGCGCGGTGAGCGTTGGTAATTCGGCAAGTAACTTTTTCATCTCTTGAAAAGCTGATTCTGCTTCCTGAGTCCATACAAAGTCTTTTTTCTTTAAACAATTCTTCAAAGTACTGAAAAATGGCAACTGCCTTTCTACGGCTTTTGACAGAAATCGCGTAATCGCCGCGAGCTTCCCGGTTAGACTCTGCACGTCTTTCTTAGTCCTTGGAGATGGTAAACTATCAATGGCCTCAATCTTTTTGGGATTCGCCTTGATTCCCCGCGCCGTCACCACATGACCTAGAAACTTGCCTTCCTCTTCCCCAAAACTACACTTGAGCTGGTTAAGTTTCATGTTGATCCTGCGTAAAGACGCAAATGTTTCCAGGATGTCTACGAGCATTTCTTCTTCGGTTTTACTTTTAATTACCAAATCGATGACATATGCTTCAAGATTTCTCCCAATTTGGTGCTTGAAGGCTGCGTCAATTACTCGCTGATAGGTAGCTCATGCGTTCTTTAATCCAAAAGGCATCTTAGTATAACAATAAATACCCTGCGGCGTATGAAAAGCAGTTTTATCCTCATCTTCCGCAGCCATGAGGATTTGGTGATAACCCTTATACGCATCCAGAAAGCATTTGTATCAAAAACCTGACAACGACTCTACCTTCCAGTCAATCTCCGAGAGAGGGTAATTGTCTTTAGGACACGCTTTGTTAATGTCCTTAAAATTAACGCACATCCGCCAGTTACCATCAGCTTTTTTCACTAATACAGGGTTAGCAACCCATGTCTGGTACCGCACTTTCCGCAAAATGTTTGCTCTGACAAA
Organism: Rutidosis leptorrhynchoides; assembly: GCF_046630445.1. Lineage (NCBI taxonomy): Eukaryota > Viridiplantae > Streptophyta > Magnoliopsida > Asterales > Asteraceae > Rutidosis > Rutidosis leptorrhynchoides. The sequence continues at coordinate 64,100,274 of NC_092336.1, read as the reverse complement.
ATTATCAACTTCTGCGCATAACCAATCACTGCGCTCAAGGGCCATATGCCGCTTCTTCTGCCTGACGGGTGTAAGTGACGGATTAACATTCAACTTATGTTCCGCAATGTCCCGCGGGACCCCTGTCATGTCTGATTCTTGCCATGCGAAAACATCTGTGTTAGCGGACAATATACCGTGCAATTTAGCCTTAGTTTCGGCTGACAAGCCTGCGCCAATTTTGATTTGCTTGTCCGAATGCAAGCGGTTAGCTATGACTGCACTGCTTTTAAGCTGTTCTCCTATGCTGGGAATGCTTACATGCACAACTGAACCACATAACTCGGTTGCTTGATGTGACGCAATTGTAGCAATTCCACCCATGGTAGGAAACTTGATCAAGCCATGCACTACTGAGGGTATAATGTTAAAAAGTCGTATGAAATTTCTCCCCAGAAGCACATTGTAGCACGAAGTCGAACGGACCACATAAAAGTCAATTAACTCGCTTCTAACCAGCTGCGGATTCTTGGCATCCGCAAGCTCTACTACAAGCTCTATGTGACCAAGCGGCCATGAGCTTTCCCCAGAGAATCCTGATAGCGTAATATCGGGCTGGCTTAACTGCACTTTGACTTCTACGGGAAGAAAATGATAGCAATGTCCGTACATAATGTCGACACCACTGCCGGTATCAACATGCATGCGTTTGATCTGTATACCGTGATCAGGAATGCGACACTTGATGATGATAGGTTCGTTAGCTGTGTCTATTGACATTAAAGGAGGGAATGAAATTTGAATGAGTTCCCAATCCTGGTAATCATTGCACTTTCTTCGTTGACCGACTCTTTCCGCGTCAACCATATTGATGGTTACATCGGCGTTTTTAGCTTTATCTGCTTTTTTTCATGCGAACGTTTTGGCTTTTGAACTCTCTTCCACGGCCTTTCCCTTATCTTTCTTTGGCGGCTTGAGGTGATCTAATTTTCCTGCGCGTAGCGCTTCCAGAACTCGCTCCATTAATTTTTTACACCGATTGGTGTCATGGCCGTGATCGTCATGGAACTCGCAGTATTTTGTTTTATCCCACTTGCCAAATTCTGTCAGCGGGGTTGGAACCGCGAAGGTTGCACACACTGGTTTGGTGGCCAGAATCTCTTTTGGTGTTTTGGATAGACTTTTGAGTAGCGCATAGTTCTGATTATTAATGACGCGCTGATTATTGTTTCGAAAACCACTACTTGTTCGCCCTTTATCATTTCTTATAGGACCACCACTAGGGTATCTTCCGCGAGAGCTGTTACCGCGGTTTTGATCACGCGAACGATCGTCATCGTCTTTCCTTTCATTGCGTGAGCTAGCTGTAGGAATATCATTATCTTCGCCACTCTGCATATAATCGTGGCATTCATTAAGCGCTTCAGCATAAGTTGTTGGCACCGTGTGGCGCAGACGCCTGACCAACGTTGGATGACGCTCCGTACTTATACCATGTATGAGTTCAGAAATTTGCTGCTCCGGTTTTAAGTCCGGTATGCGCATGCACTCATTAGTATATCTTGTGGGAAATTCGCCCAAAGATTCCTTGGGCTTCTGTACAAGATCGTGACATTCGATATGAGTGCGTTTGCGCGGCCTTTGATTTTGATACTGCAGCAAGAACTTTGTCCGCAAATCCGTGAACCCGAATATGCTACATGCTGGAAGTTTATTGAACTATTCCCGCGCAATGCCCTGCAACGTCATGGGAAATATCTGACATGCAACCGGATCAACCCACCCTTGGGTGCGCATTACGCCTTCGAAACGCTGCAGTAAATCATCTGGATTAGTCAACCCATTGTAGGTACCTAACGTGTGAGGTATCTTTTGTGCTGATGTAATGGATACGCAGTTATATGCGGAGGAAACTTATCAAAAGTGGTTGGTAGCTCAAAGGGTGGTTTAACAGAATCCCCTTTGAGTCCTGCGAAGAAACGCTTCATTATATCCTGAATGAAATTAGGTTGCGAAAATAAATGGACCATGTCAGGAGGTGCCGCCTGCATAAATTGGCTTGTGAGATTCGCCTGCCCCTGAATATTTTGCCAAGGTTGCCCCGGCGTATGCGGATATAACCAAGGTTACTGCGTTGGAAAAGAAGGAAGGCTTGATGGCGCAGAGTATACAGGTGGCTGAAAAGGTGCCGAAACCTGTGGCGCAGATGCCTGTGAGACCTGAGGATATGTTGTTATGAGTCCAACCGTATGTGCAGTGCTTTGCTGTTCTGCGGTTATCGGCGTCCAATGAGAATTGGCGTCTAGAATGACACCGAATCCCCAACTATTAAGTAATGCCTGCGCATCCGCAGGGGTTAGAAACTGTGAAATTGGGTGCGGCAGCTGCCAAGGCTGCAGTGGTGTAAATGACGAATTCTGCAGATAACCCTGCGTCTGCAGAGGGATTGAAACCGTGGTGCTGTAAATAGGCACCTGGCCGCAGCATGCTACATGCGGGCCTACAGTTTTGCAGCTAGTGCCTGCAAAGATAACTCTTGGATCCACTGCAGAAAAATCTAGCCGCGTGGTTTTAACCGGCGAGTTTGCCCTTGGTGGTGTAATTCCATTCGGGAATATCGGCTTATACCTTTGGAAAGGTTCTCCGGACACCGGGGGGGGGGGGGGGGGGTAAGGCGTGTATCCCACCCCCATAGTCATAGCTTACATCTGCTGATTACTAGACGGTGTGTTTTGGTTGTCCGTTTGAGTACATTCCGATGATTCCTCGGAAGTCATGATTCTGTTAAAAAAAAAAGAAATTCGAGAATTTTGTGAGTAATGAGCTTTAAAATTCAAAAATTTTTAAGAAAAAACAATTAAACACGTCTTGAATTAGTTCGACTCTCAATGAAAGCACCACTTGATCGTGCATATATTTCCCAAGAGGTTAATATGCATGTTCAATACGTTTAAAAGAGGTTTAAAGATCTTAGAACTTAGTTCTCTGGTCCGGCTACCGTGAATAACCCTGGCCGACATGATGATGTCGGCGGGGTGGCTAGGTGATTAAGTCCACCTTCGATGACGGGCGTCGATCGAAGGCCCGAATAAGGTTGTAGGAAACCGTCGAGAGTGACTAACCTGTTAACCTTCGATGAATGATGATAATGATTACGTATTGTGAGCCACGTAAATGTGATGTCCCTGGAATGATAATTAGGGTTAGTATATATAGGCAAACCGTAATTCTAGAATCATCCAAGGTCATGATAATTCTTTCCATAACAAACTCCCCGAATCTCGAATATAATTATGGAAAAGATATTTAGGCTTGATGGCCAAGTAACCGCCATTCCAGGAACAAAGGCATTCAATAAGCTACCGTATACCGTATACCGCATATAAAGTACATGCATACGCATGCTAGCGATTGCCCGCATACGTATAGAATGCGCATGCGGGTTGCGGTATCATTAAAAATTAATGTCATATGAACTTTGGAACCACATGTCATTGCAAAGAATTTCTTATTTCTTTTTATTATTCATTTGGCTTCAAACTCTTCCTTTGACCCCCTATTCGATTTATTAGTTTGAATTATTAGTGATGCAAAGAATTTCTTATTTCTTTTTATTATTCATTTGGCTTCAAAATAATACCTTTGTACTTTACGACGACATTTGTAGTTATGTCTACGGGTGGGAAATTTTCGTGACTTGTGGGTATTCGATTGATGGGCTTGTAAAATCATTAAACGTTACTCGCAAGTACGGTTATGGAATACCCACCGACGAGTTATGGTGGTTACTGATATGCACTATCCGTCGCAGGTAAAACTCAATCTACTAATCCATGAGGGATATCTAGTTACCCACATATATAAATTAATAAATTTGAATACTTCACTACATTTTTTAACGGCGATATCGATATCGAATACTTTCATTAGTCACCCACACACGTTTTAGAAGGAAACCAAATTCGCGACGATGTTGGCAATACTATCGAAGGTTGAGAACCCACCCCACCCCCACCCCCAGAGACGACCTGCTCAAATCCCATTGATGTTCACTGTACCACCAAAGGTTGAAAAATTTTCTGTTTGGAGTGAGAATCGAACATGGGTTAAGAGTACCCCAAGTTGAATTTCACCTCCATAACACTTAAACCAAGCTTCGGCGGTTGAATATTTCACAACATGTAATGGGATAATAATAGATTACTAGTATAAAATGATACACAATAGGTATAGGTAAATAACATAATTCTCAACCTTGTGTTGTAGCTTATGTGGTAGTGTTCTGCCTCTTTTAGCGAGAGGTCAGGAGTTCGATTCCCGTGGGGTGCAAAATTGCACACAAGGTTGCCCTTTAACCCTTGAATTCCACCTGAAGGTGCCTTCTGCACATCGCGTTGCGGGAGGCAGTGGGGGAGGGGATTTTACCGCCCATGCCCTCGGATTGGGACGGATTTCCTCCTAGGCAGCAGTTCGGAGCGGGTTATGCAACTGCGAGAGATGAACGTGTGGGTGGTTTAGTCTCCCTGAGTGATCCCGAACAGCTCTTCAAAAAAAAAAAAAAAAAAAAAAAAAAAAAAAAAAACAAACATAATTTTCAAGTTATTTGACATATATTTCTAAGTTTTTTGTTATTGCATTGCCTAAATTATATCAGTAAAACTGTATGTTTCTATAATCCGTGAATTTATCCACGTGTTATGGGTATCTGCAGATTACGAATATGGAAGTACTTGTTGACGGGTACATGGTCGGTGGATAAAAAAACTTTTTGGTGAGCGCGTTGCGGATTTGATGGATTAGCGCTCAGCGCTTGTGAGTGTCATCCCTAACACTTGTCACAAGAGTTCTAGAAGAAAAAGAATAGATTTCCTTTGGCTCCAAAATGAAGTTTCGCTTTGCTAGAAACATAGTCGTCGCAAAATCCATATTTACCGGTTTGTTTATGACGAAATGTCATAGTGCATTTACTTGGTGCAGTAACAGTTTTCTATTTTAATCTAATGATGAGATCGACGTATATTTACACTATCAACATCAATAAATATTATTTGTAGATATAGAGTAACTGATTACTTCTCTTTCTAAACTACAAAGTGGGTATTGTTCCACTGTCAGAATGCCGCCAACTGGAACTACATCCCAGTTGGTGTTCAGGTGCACCATCAACCGTGAACATTGAATTCAACGCTTACTTTTTATTCTATTGTCTTCCCAACTGTTGCATTCGTTTCACAATTTTATGTTATTCGTTGCATGTGTAAATGAAAAGGTGAAATAGAATAATATATTGTTCTCCTAAATAAAAATGAACTCCCTCACTTATAAGGAACAAAAGAGTAGTAATAAACCTTAAAACATATATAAATATGTTGGACTTTTCTGAGAGTTAAGTTTATTTTAAAAATATCTCTTTTGCTTTAGGCGTTTTTAGAATGGGTAGTGACATATCCAACAAGGATTTTGATAAATCCATTCATTATGTGCATTGACAGATTGTATTGTACAAACAAGCAATGCATAAGTTGAGTGGAATTATCAAAATCCTTGTTGGATATATCATCACCCTTTTAGAATTGAGTTTGTTTATGTAATGAACTATTTAGTTTCTAAAACTAAAATAATATTATTTTAATCAATAACTATTGTGATAAATGTCGGTTTTATTATAATTTAACAGTATATAACTACCTTTAGTAGTCTATGCTCTAATTAAGAACTTGTAGTATTATAAGAATGGAGAAAGAAAATGTAAGCTTCAGAAGTAAATTGAAAATATTAGAATATATATTGATTATAATCGAATTATAGTACAATAATTTACTGTGCAGTTAGGTGGAACAGTAATATCCGTGAATTTGTGATCCACCAAACCTCACTTTATCAAAAGTGTCGGCCATATATAACACTCCCCCTTGGACGGCAATTTTGTTTTATTAAAAATCAACTACATGTTACTGCCTCGTTAAAAACCTTACTTAAGAAAAAATCAGTGGAATAAAAACTTTAACCAAGGGAACAAGAGTGCAGCATAGAGTTGACTCCCCCTCAAGTAGACATCGCTGAGTCGTCACATCTTTTGAACATGCCTCATGCCAATATTGTGAACATGTGTTCTGAAAATAGCAGTTGAGAGTGCTTTGGTGAAAAGATCGGCAGAGTTTTTGCTGGATTGTACATATCTCATTTCAATCTGGTTGTCCTTAATGAGACCTTGAGTGCATGAGAAGAATCTAGGGGTATGTGTTTTGTTCGGTCACTTTTGATATACCTTTCTTTCAGCTGTGCTATGCAAGCTGCGTTATCTTCATAGATATTTGTTGGACTTTTATCGCGTTCTAGTCCACAAGAATCAGTAATGAGTTGTGTCATTGATCTCAACTAAAAACATTTTCGAGTAGTTTCATATAATGCAATCACTTCGTCATGATTTGATGATGTTGCAACAAGTGTTTGTTTTAAGAACGCCATGATTTTGTGGTACCTCCATTTAGGAATACATATCGAGTTTGAGATTTATCTTTATGAGGATTTGATGAATGACCTGCATCTACATAATCAACCAAATCTTATTTTGAAGCGTTAGAATAAAATAATTTTAAATTAGCAGTTCCTCAAGGGTATCAAAATATCTGCTTGATCCCATTTCAATGTCTTTTATAGGGGTTGAACTGAACCTTGTCAACAAATTAACTGCAAAGAAATGTCAGGCCTTGTACAATTTGTAAAATACATAATAACCCAATTGCACTAAGATATGGAACTTTTGATCTGTAAAGATCTTCATGATCTTCACGGGGATAAAATGGATCAGTGTCAATATTGAGTGATATATCAACCAATGGTTTTGTCTTTAGAAATGTTTTAAAATCTTTTCGGTATAGTTTGTTTGATGTACAAGTAAACCATTAGGCATATGCTCAATCTGCAAACCAAGACAATACTTGGTTTTTCCGAGAACTTTCATTTCAAATTCTTTCTTTAGAAGTTGAATGGTTTCATGGATCTCTTTATTTGTACCTATGATGTTAAGATCATCGACATAAACAGTTTACAATCACATATCCGGACATTGTTTTCTTAATAAGAACACATGTGCAAATAAGATTATTTTTATACCTTTTTTCTTATCAAGTAATCACTTAATCGGTTATACCACTGTATCAACCCATATAAAAATCTTTGTGATTTAATGGAATACATTTCCTTGTGTTTTGCATTAGATGCTTCTGATACCTTAAACCCTTCACGTATCTTCATATATATATTACTATCAAGTGATCCATATAGAAAAGCAGTAACAACATCCATTAGATGTATTTCTAAATTTTTAGAAACTGCCAGGCTGATTAAGCAATTTCATCCATAACAGGAGAATAAGTTTCCTCATAATCAATTTCTGGTCTTTGAGAGAAGTCTTGAGTTACAAGTATAGCTTTACCTTGTAACTTCATTTTTCTCATTTCCTTTTTCGGGTAAAAATTCATTTGTGTCCCATACGTTTCACATATTTAAAAGTGAAAATGATTTATCCGAAAACTTTTCTTTTATTGAGTAATTCTAATTCAGCTTGTATATAGTCATGTCTATTTTGACATTCAATGATAGATTTTAGTTCCAGCTCATCATCTTTATTCATGATGTCATTATATGAAAATTCTCATCAATATTTGTCATTCCATTTCGATTCCATATTATTGCATAATTTATTGCAATTTATGTATTTACATTTATCAATATCCTCTGTAGAAGGAATATTGATTTGTGGTTCTTCTTGAACATAGTCTTTTACCTCATTATCAGCTGATTTTCCTTTTTGAGGATTTTTATTTTTGGAACCAATTGGTCTTCCACGTTTCAGACGTGGCAAAGACTCATGAGTGATATTATTGCCAGCTTTTAGAATTTCAATTCTAGCTGAAGCATTTACTGTTGGTATATATGATTTAGTCACTCCTTTTTGTATCTGTAAATGCATCAGGTAAATTATTTGCAATTTCTTGCATAAGCATTATTTTTGAACTTTCTTTTCGCATTCTTTTGTGCGATGATCAAGATACATTAATTTATATTCACACCATGAAACATTTTTTTTTCTCTCTTTTTTTTTTCTTCATTTCTCCCCCTAATATAGGGAACAGTTTTTTATTATAATGACAATCAGCAAAATGTGTCGTAAAAACATCACCCGTCATGGGTTCAATATATCTTATAATTGAAGATGTTTCATATTCAATATATATTCCCATCCTCCTTTGAAGACCCATTTTAGTGCGTTGTGGTTGTACAACTAGAACATACACTGCACAATTTAATGTTCTAATGGTGAGAAATATTTGGCTCTCGGCCAAAATCAAGTTGTAGGGGAGAATATTTATGAGTTTCACTTTGTCTAATGTGAAATAATATCGCAGCATGTAAATTTGCATATCCCCATATAATAATCATAAAATGCTTGAGATGTTGACTCATCAACATTATCAAGTCTCACCCTTTTAATGGTGTAATCGAAAAAATGTGCTCTTAATTTAATAATTCGAACAAGAAACTTTCCTAATGCCATATTTCGATTTGATAATAAACAAATATGAGACCATCTGTTAGATGCGTCTATTAGAACATGAAATGTCTAAATGGTCCACATGGTGGATGAATCTATCCATATATCTCACCTTGAATTCTTTAACATTTGTGATTCCTTTTTCTCAATATACTTTTCATTAATCAACATATGTGCTTTTCATCATATGTGCTTTTTATCATATGCACTTTTTATTAATATGCGCTTTTCATCATATGCGCTTTTCATTAATCATCATATGTGCTTTTCATCATATGCGCTTTTCATCATATGCACTTTTCATTAATATGGGCTTTTCATCATATGCGTTTTTCATCATATGCGCTTTTCATTAATCATCATATGAGCTTTTCATCATATGTGTTTTTCATCATATGTGCATTTCATCATATGCACTTTTCATAATATGGGCTTTTCATCATATGCGCTTTTCATTAATCGTCATATGTGCTTCTGGTACATTTGTATAATGTAAACCATGACTAAGCCTTGGTAGTTTTTCAACCACATGATTCTTGTCAGTGATGGTTAGATATTTTTCATTTTCTGTTATCATTGACTGATAATCATATCCATTATGATATATAAGAGAAACTTAACAAATTTCTCTTTAATTTTTGGGAGAAAACAAGGCTTTATTTATCAGAAAATTCGTACCATTTGATAACATGAATTTTTGCCTTTCCGATTCCTTTTATCAAGTTTTCAGGACTTGATATAGTATTTATAATTCCTTCATTTGATTTAAATCAATGAAATATTTCTTAGATATAATCATAGTGTGTATGTTACCACTATCTGCAATACATAGGTCTTTACCATTTAATTGATGTTGTATTTCAGCAAGATTCATACTAAAACTCCAAATAAGATAAGCAAATATTTCAACAAGATAATCAAAATATGTTACATGTAAACTAGTTACAATATGAAGTACATAAAAGATAACACCTAATAAAAATGTCATGGTCTAAAGCCATTTATTTAGGAGTGATACATAACAAGCTAGACATCTTAGAAAATTCAAACCATTCAAGTCTCAAGGTAGCTCAGGGTTTATTTAATCAAGATTTTTCGACAGATTCACTCTCGTTTTCTTTTCTTTTGGGACTTATTTGTAGAGTTAAATAAGATGTTCATGTATTCAAGAAATAGTTACGCACAAAGGAATTCAAATAATTCCAAACTTTAATCGCGCTCACAATTTGAGCATCATGTTCCCTTCTGCAACTTGGGAATCGGTTCAGTCGAGAACCTCGCAAGGTTCAGCCAAGAACTCGCAAGGTTCAGTCATGAACAGCTAAAAAAATCTTTTACTACCAACGCTTGAAGTCCACAAATGTGAACTGTAATGACCCGGAAATTTCCGACCAAATTTAAACCCTAATCTTTATATATTTCCGACACGATAAGCAAAATCTGTAATGTTGAGTCTAGAAAGTTTGAAATCTATATTCGGATAATTAGTTACCCTTTGACCATGCCTGACGATTCACGAACAACTGTGTATAGCAAATATGTAAATATATATATATATATATATATATATATATATATATATATAATTATAAGTATATACATATAATAAATGGAATTAAGAGAATACCTTTAGTCAATTAGAATTAATTAGGTAAAATAATAAACAGAATAATTATATATTATCAAAATGAACAAATATATATGATCCTTATTAATTATGATTATATGTTAATATATAAATAAAATATATATATATATATATATATATATATATATATATATATATATATATATATATATATATATATATATATATATAATTGTTATGTATAAGTTATTATACTAACTTAATTAATAAAAATAATTATTTTTAATTTTTATCAGTGTTCTTATTAATATTATTATGATATTAATATCACTACTATTTATATGATTATCATTAATATTAGTTTTATTAACATTATTAGATACGAAACTTGATACAAATAATGTGATAAAATTTATAACATTATTATTATCGCCAATAAAATAAGTATTATTATTATTTATATTGTTATTACTAAATTATCATTATTATAATAATGACTTAAGTTAATAATATGATTATTTTATCATTAGCATTATATTGATATTATTATTATTACTCTATTAAAATTTTAAATTAATAACAGCATTATAATGTTTATTTAATACTAAAATTAAGTTTAGAAATACATAAATATACTACAAATATATATAATTATACAATTATACAATTTATACAATTATATAATTATTATACAGAAATATATACGTATATACTACAAATAATTTATATGTTTACGTATTCAGTTCTTAATCGCTGTCCAACTGTTAAATTTGTCTCCTTAATTGGTAAAAATATAGCCATCAACAGATCCCAGGTACAAATCAGGATCGTATTTTTATCTATTTCTTATTATTTTTTTTCTTCTGATGGAATAAAGACTATTAATCCCTTCTGTTATAAAACTCGATGCATATCAGCTGATATGAGATACCAATTAACATCACAGTATCATTTATCAATCATAAACACCTTCACCAGTTTTTATTTAATGAAATTAATCAGAAAAATTATTTAAACAGCGGCGTACACCTCCGTATTGAACTCAAACTGCAAAAACTCAAATTCGAATGAAATTTCAAAAACTAAGAATGTGGTTTCGTTAGGATTCTTCCACTTAAACTATCTGGAAAAGCTAAGGTCTCAATTCTTCTTATTGGGTTTCAATTTCGGAGTCAAAGTTTTTAGAACAAAAAGTCAAACATTTAATTTTTATAAAATTTGAAGTTTGTGTTATGATTTAAGATGAATCAACGATTCATATAGTTTCTATATACGATTAGCAAACTTTTTCGTGTTATAAACTTTATCTGATACGTACGAAAAAATTGAAAATCATTTTTTTTTTACTAAAAGCAGCGACAGCAGCAATAGCTGCTTCTCGTTATATTTTTTTTCTTTGATTTCCAATAATACTTATATTAGTTTTAAAGTCGTTTGCAAGCGATAATTAAAACTCAAAAATTTCGCAGTTAGTCATATTGTGGAGGTTACAGTCGAAAGAATTGGTTAGGATGAGGAAGATGATGTTTGAATACGAGTTATAAAAATATGGGATGGGTTTAAAACAGAAAAGCATAATGGATCGAATGGTTAAAGGGATGTGTTAGTTAACGAGGGGTCACGGGTTCAAGCCTCGTTACGGGTAATCTTTTTATTTACAAAGCTTCTCAAAGGGGTATAACTTCTTATTTATCTTATTATTATTATTATTATTATTATTATTATTATTATTATTATTATTATTATTATTATAAATTTTAATTACTATTATTGTTACTAGTATTATTGTTATTATATGAAAATGATAAAATTTATTATTAGTTTCATTAAAATTTATACTTGTTTCATTTTATAATTGATAACATTATTATTAATATTATTACCGGTATTATAATTATTATTAGTATTACAACTATTATTATAAGTATCATAACCATTATTAGTATCATTATTATCATTGTAAGTGTGATTATTTATAAATAACGGGTACTACTAATGTATAAATACTAAAATCATTATCCTAAGTATCATTAACCGAAAAATTTATATTTTTACAGTTATTACTATAAATATCATTATTTTATTTTTTTTATCAGTAATATAATTATTAACAATAATACCTTATTTAAAAGAATTAAGAATTTTAATTATTAACAATCTTGATCAATATTAATATAATTTTAGTGTTACTATCAATATTGATTTTACAAACAATGATATATATATATACATATAAAAACATATTTAAAATATATATAACATAACAAAAATTTCTAGTTTTATATACAGAATGAAATTATGAGACGTGTATATATTATTAATATAAAATAATATGATTAGTAAATCATATATATATATATAAATTTATTCGATTACGATTATGTGTATTAATAAATATCCAAATAATATAGGTTGTGAATCCGAGGCCAACCTTATACTTGATCAATGATGCTATATGTATTTTTACTACAAAATACATTAGGTGAGTATATAGTTCCCTTTTAAACTCTAAATATTTTGGGCTGAGAATACATGCGCTGTTTTTATAAATGATTTACGTTATGAACACAAGTGATCAAAAATAAATTCTACGTTGAGTTGTACCATGGCATATTTCTTTATACTTGGTAGCTAATATTTACATGAGGAGCGTAAACGCGAATCCTGTTGATAGATCTATCGGGCCTGACAACCCCAACCGGGCTGGACGACCAGTTTTAAACGGTTGCACAGTACTTCGTTTCGTTACTACAATTGGTACGGTGTAGGGTTTATTTAAGAATATGCTGCTGTGATTTAAATGTTAAGTATGGTTACCAAGTGCTCAACGACTTTTCATACACTTGCGAGTGTATTATGTATGTATATGAAATCTTATGGTCCATAGTTATAACGCTGCTAGCATCAAACCTATATATCTCACCAACTTTATGTTGACGTTTTAAAACATGTTATTCTCAGGTATGAATTAAGTCTTCCGCTGTGCATTAGCTCATACTAAATACATTACTTGGAGTCGATCATCGCAATGGAACCAAATGTTGAAGACTTTGTCCAGGTGGATAAGGACGGGTCTTTACAGGTGGTATCAGAGCGGTGGTCTTAGCGAACCAGGTCTGCATTAGTGTGTCTAACTGGTAAGTTGTTAGGATACATTAGTGAGTCTGGACTTTGACCGTGTCTACATTTCAAAATTTTTGCTTATCATTTCTAGTCGGAAATCATCTGCTTATCATCCTTAGGAAATTGCCTGCTTATCATTCTTAAGTCTAGACACGTCTTACTGCATTTAGTGCATCCATAGTGTAAAGACAAAACCCATATCTTAGTGTATCTGATAATTCATATCTTAGCGCATCTGTAGACTTGCCTGACATATGCCGTAAATTCCTCTGTAGTTTACGAAATCTTTAGGATTATATATATATAGATATTCTATATAGTTAGAATATCATCCGATATCTGAAAATCATTTCACATCGAAGATCTCTTCCATCCACCAAATTGCTCTCTTGACGATGAACCTGAAGCACTTACCGGCGAACCTGTTCGAGAAACTATTTTTTTCTCTCATCTCTAGAGTATCTCGTCACGATTATATACTTTCCCATATTTCGAATCTTGTTCATTCGATCGCTCCAACCGCCAATCATCTCGGTATAATAGAGGAAGTCAACGAGCTTCGCGCTCGAATAGTGGCTTTGGAGAACCTGGTGCGAAGGTTACAAACACCAGCAGCAGCACCGGCAGCATAACCAGTACCGCCAGTAACATCAATATCGCAAGATTCAGTACCAGCAGCATAATCAGCACCATCATCATCAATGCCAATAGTACCCTTATCACCCTCAACCACAATCGCGTCGTAAATCTCAACGTCACAATCTATACCTTGGATATCAACATCACACACGTCAATATCACCATCTGTACTTCGAGTATGACCTTCGTTCTACATATTGTTCTACATCGAGTATCTTCGCTTTACATATCGTTCTACCTCATTTATCTTGTGCGACATGACAATTATGTAATCTCTAATGTTTTAGAGATCATGTAATCTAGTAATAATGATAAATCAAATGAGTTTAATATCCTATTGGCTCATTAAATTCATAGTTACATCCGAAGGAAGTATATATGCAAGTATATTTTCATAAAGATTGTAATTAAAAATTTGTTCGTACAAACTGTTAATGATGAAAAATATTTTAACGGGTAGGTAGTACCCGAGGAATATTTAGATTTCACATTAATAAGTTACACTGTACATTCTTCGAATCTGATTCAACGGTCATTTACTATCCTACTTACAACTATCGATATACGTATCCGTTCACCGCAGAACAACCATTTCCATTCAAATTACATATTTGGATTTTGACCTATCAGAATCCAACAAGTGGCATAATATTGGACAAAATAAAATTTGTTAGAAACAAACGGATTAACTAATTGAAATATTGTTAAGATTCCACGCTAACTGTTTCTAGCTAACTGTTCCCAGCTAACTGTTAATTCCGTATTACATTTTATTATCGCAATTTACATTCTCGCAATTTTATTTATCGTCATTTAATTTCTGTTATTTACTTTTACGCATTTTAAGTCGGGACATATGTACACAATACGTCAGATTAATTCTGAGACAATACGTTGTACATGGGTCATGATATATATTTATTTATTTTACGCACTATAAATAACGGGACACGTATACAAGGTTTCGACCTATCATATCGACCCATCTATATATATATTTCGGAACAACCATAGACACTCTATATGTGAAGGTGGGAGTTGGCTATACAGGGTTGGAGTTGATTCTAAAATATATATATGGTTTGAGTTGTGATCAATACTGAGACCGGTACACGGGACACGATATGTATTAATTAATTATATATTAAATTATATATGAATTCATTGGACTATTGGACAATTGGACTATTGGACTGCTAACTTTGGACAATTAAAATGAATTAAAATATTGATTATAACATATGAAACTAAATAATTCTTCAAGTTTGCCACTTGATTTCATCTTAAACCTCATTTGTACCTCGACAATTACAATCCGCGTTCAAATCTTTCATGATTTTTTAAAACACCCCGAACGGGAGGATGAAATCGCCACACTTCATCTACGGAAGAAAAGATTCTTGCATATAGCTATACACCTGAAAAATCTCGGAGATTGAGTCAACGTTTAACACGTAGCAGTGTTAATTCCTTTAGTGTGATTATTACCCAAAATAACTTTGCAATTCCTTTACAAATTAGCCAATTTTGTCACAGCTCCAGCAGAACAACTTCGATCTTTCATTCGAATAAAGTCTTATTATAACCTTGATACATACGACTGGCTTTCCTCATCATCACCGGGGAACCTTTCATATTCCATCATGTTATTATTAGCGTTTAATCATCTAAAAACACAATTCTTCTGAAACCACCTCGGTTTGATAACCAATGACCCAGATCTGTTAATTTTGAGAATGCTGACGAAGCAGCATGTTGTAGATGGTCTTAATGGCCAAAAGTTAATGATAAAGAATGAAGTATTGGAAACACTCAATAGAAAATTTAGTACCGAAAAGCGGATTATGCAAAATTATGAAGGAAGCCGTAGACAAATCACAAAGAATAAGTTTGACTTCAAAGAATCTAAATAATTCAGTGTCAACGGAAATCCTTAGTACGTACCTTGCTCCTTACTCTAAAACCTTTGCGAATAATATTCTTTATCATCATCATTATCATAAATATTCTAAGATATCATCATATCTTTCATTATAAATATCCTCAATATTTCTGAAGATATCTTTATAACTATTCTTATCCGAAATCATTCATCTCTTCGCACTATCTGTGTCATATCATAAAAGAAACTATTTTAGTTTCTAAATTTTGAAACCTTCGAGTTTAAAATATGAATGTTTTGAAGTAGGGTTGGGAACTGATGCATGAATTAGTATAATATAATGACACTTGATCAACGTCATTATATTACAGTAAGTCATGTTGAGCTTCTAATGGAATGTGATGATTCACAGTACCATCATCATGTGCCATGTTACACGACACTTACATTCTATTGAATTTTCCAAAAATATCAAGAAAAATATTTTTTGATGATTCGGTCTTTTCCAGGATAATCTGGTAATTTGACAAGTCAAAATCGTGCCATTACCATTTCTATCTTAAAGCATTAACTATGTTCATTCCAAATTTCATACCTACGAATTCTGGATCATTGCTCGCTTGACTCGAGGACGGGAAGAAGAAACGAAGGGACAAAGCCCCAAAATAGAAATTGAAGTAAAAATCGCAGCAAATAGGAAAGAGTATTAACTGTGGATGATAATGATTATAGAAGACAGAAGCAGGAACATCGAAGTATAAGGGAAGATATAAAACCCAACAATCACTCAGGATTTACAAACAGTGTGTATCAATACGTATTGCAACGTAAAGACACGGGAGAATTAAAAACATTATAATTTCGAGGAAATGATAGATGTTAATAGATTCTTCTGGCGGTAGATGAAAGAGAAGAATGAAAGATATGGAAGTTAGAAGTATAACAAGAATCAGAACGGGATGGAGCATTTTAGGAAATGCTTTGAGGTATAAATTGAAAGAGAAAGGATAGGAGATGTGAGGTATGGAAGTAAGGAAGGGAAGAAGGTGGATTTATAGTGAAATGTCTGACAGAGCAATCAAAACAGATTATTGCATATAATCAAAGAAGATCCTGATCGCCGAAGAATCAAATCTTATTATGTAAGATTTTCTTTAAATCCCTTAAATCCCGGAAGTCAGTAGTAACTACGTCATCGATTGAAACGAATATATCTACTCATTTCATTCTTTTGTGATAGCTTCATTCGTGCGCTTCACTTGGTCGAATCGATTTATCTATATTTCTCAAAACTGATAAAACTCCATTATTATCTCATACATGTCATGAAAATATTTCTATTGTTATCCATGACGATCTCTATCAAATTTCGGGGACGAAATTTCTTTAACGGGTAGGTACTGTAATGACCCGGAAATTTCCGACCAAATTTAAACCCTAATCTTTATATATTTCCGACACGATAAGCAAAATCTGTAATGTTGAGTCTAGAAAGTTTGAAATCTATATTCGGATAATTAGTTACCCTTTGACCATGCCTGACGATTCACGAACAACTGTGTATAGCAAATATGTAAATATATATATATATATATATATATATATATATATATATATATATAATTGTAAGTATATACATATAATAAATGGAATTAAGAGAATACCTTTAGTCAATTAGAATTAATTAAGTAAAATAATAAACAGAATAATTAAATATTATCAAAATGAACAAATATATATGATCCTTATTAATTATGATTATATGTTAATATATAAATAAAATATATATATATATATATATATATATATATATATATATATATATATATATAATTGTTATGTATAAGTTATTATACTAACTTAATTAATAAAAATAATTATTTTTAATTTTTATCAGTGTTCTTATTAATATTATTATGATATTAATATCACTACTATTTATATGATTATCATTAATATTAGTTTTATTAACATTATTAGATACGAAACTTGATACAAATAATGTGATAAAATTTATAACATTATTATTATCGCCAATAAAATAAGTATTATTATTATTTATATTGTTATTACTAAATTATCATCATTATAATAATGACTTAAGTTAATAATATGATTATTTTATCATTAGCATTATATTGATATTATTATTATTACTCTATTAAAATTTTAAATTAATAACAGCATTATAAAGTTTATTTAATACTAAAATTAAGTTTAGAAATACAGAAATATACTACAAATATATATAATTATACAATTATACAATTTATACAATTATATAATTATTATACAGAAATATATACGTATATACTACAAATAATTTATATGTTTACGTATTTAGTTCTTAATCGCTGTCCAACTGTTAAATTTGTCTCCTTAATTGGTAAAAATATAGCCATCAACAGATCCCAGGTACAAATCAGGATCGTATTTTTATCTATTTCTTTTTTTTTTCTTCTGATGGAATAAAGACTATTAATCCCTTCTGTTATAAAACTCGACGCATATCAGCTGATATGAGATACCAATTAACATCACAGTATCATTTATCAATCATAAACACCTTCACCAGTTTTTATTTAATGAAATTAATCAGAAAAATTATTTAAACAGCGGCGTACACCTCCGTATTGAACTCAAACTGCAAAAACTCAAATTCGAATGAAATTTCAAAAACTAAGAATGTGGTTTCGTTAGGATTCTTCCACTTAAACTATCTGGAAAAGCTAAGGTCTCAATTCTTCTTATTGGGTTTCAATTTCGGAGTCAAAGTTTTTAGAACAAAAAGTCAAACATTTAATTTTTATAAAATTTGAAGTTTGTGTTATAATTTAAGATGAATCAACGATTCATATAGTTTCTATATACAATTAGCAAACTTTTTCGTGTTATAAACTTTATCTGATACGTACAAAAAAATTGAAAATCATTTTTTTTACTAAAAGCAGCGACAGCAGCAATAGCTGCTTCTCGTTATATTTTTTTTTCTTTGATTTCCAATAATACTTATATTAGTTTTAAAGTCGTTTGCAAGCGATAATTAAAACTCAAAAATTTCGCAGTTAGTCATATTGTGGAGGTTACAGTCGAAAGAATTGGTTAGGATGAGGAAGATGATGTTTGAATACGAGTTATAAAAATATGGGATGGGTTTAAAACAGAAAAGCATAATGGATCGAATGGTTAAAGGAATGTGTTAGTTAATGAGGGGTCACGGGTTCAAGCCTCGTTACGGGCAATCTTTTTATTTACAAAGCTTCTCAAAGGGGTATAACTTCTTATTTATCTTATTATTATTATTATTATTATTATTATTATTATTATTATTATTATTATTATTATTATTATTATTATTATTATTATAAATTTTAATTACTATTATTGTTACTAGTATTATTGTTATTATATGAAAATGATAAAATTTATTATTAGTTTCATTAAAATTTATACTTGTTTCATTTTATAATTGATAACATTATTATTAATATTATTACCGGTATTATAATTATTATTAGTATTACAACTATTATTATAAGTATCATAACCATTATTAGTATCATTATTATCATTGTAAGTGTGATTATTTATAAATAACGGGTACTACTAATGTATAAATACTAAAATCATTATCCTAAGTATCATTAACCGAAAAATTTATATTTTTACAGTTATTACTATAAATATCATTTTTTTTATCAGTAATATAATTATTAACAATAATACCTTATTTAAAAGAATTAAGAATTTTAATTATTAACAATCTTGATCAATATTAATATAATTTTAGTGTTACTATCAATATTGATTTTACAAACAATGATATATATATATATATATATATATATATATATATATATATATATATATATATATATATATATATATATATACATACATATATACATATAAAAACATATTTAAAATATATATAACATAACAAAAATTTCTAGTTTTATATACAGAATGAATTTATGAGACGTATATATATTATTAATATAAAATAATATGATTAGTAAATCATATATATATATAAATTTATTCGATTACGATTATGTGTATTAATAAATATCCAAATAATATAGGTTGTGAATCCGAGGCCAACCTTATACTTGATCAATGATGCTATATGTATTTTTACTACAAAATACATTAGGTGAGTATATAGTTCCCTTTTAAACTCTAAATATTTTGGGCTGAGAATACATGCGCTGTTTTTATAAATGATTTACGTTATGGACACAAGTGATCAAAAATAAATTCTACGTTGAGTTGTACCATGGCATATTTCTTTATACTTGGTAGCTAATATTTACGTGAGGAGCGTAAACGCGAATCCTGTTGATAGATCTATCGGGCCTGACAACCCCAACCGGGCTGGACGACCAGTTTTAAACGGTTGCACAGTACTTCGTTTCGTTACTACAATTGGTACGGTGTAGGGTTTATTTAAGAATATGCTGCTGTGATTTAAATGTTAAGTATGGTTACCAAGTGCTCAACGACTTTTCATACACTTGCGAGTGTATTATGTATGTATATGAAATCTTATGGTCCATAGTTATAACGCTGCTAGCATCAAACCTATATATCTCACCAACTTTATGTTGACGTTTTAAAACATGTTATTCTCAGGTACGAATTAAGTCTTCCGCTGTGCATTAGCTCATACTAAAGACATTACTTGGAGTCGATCATCGCAATGGAACCAAATGTTGAAGACTTTGTCCAGGTGGATAAGGACGGGTCTTTACATGAACTTCTCGGGTCTTTCAGTCTGAGAAAGAACCGCATTAAGAAGCGATGCCATTTGAAAATAATCGCAATATAATTATTCAGATTACATCAAGAGCAATATAAACCAAGTATCAAGCATATAATATGTTTATAGTTGCATACACAACAATAAAAATCGTAGCAAAGAACTAGGCATATCATGCTAAAACAAAGCGTATTAATCGCATATAGCGTATGATTTATTCAATAATTAAATATCAACAATATTGAATTTAATTATCACCAATAATTAAGATATGCAACAACTACATCATAAAAACCCGTAACGGTTAAACGCGAACCGGATTCAGTTTCATATAAATGCTAGTCACGAATAAATTATGTAATGCCAAATATAAACCAAATCAAATTAATACCAAATAAAAAAAAAACATAATCTGGCACATATATAAACCGAATATATTCCCTACCAAGATAGCACTAAAAATAACAGGGTACATACACGTTACGTAGTACGGAGTATTCAATATAAATATATTTTCGAATAAATATATATTGGAACACGTAAAGCAACATATGAAATTGTATTCCAAATTAGCAATTTACATTGAAAGTGTATAACATCGGTACACATGCATCAAATATACCCACCATGATAGCTTTATTAGTATGTTCAAATAAACATTGAACAAGTTATATCTCAAATATAATAATTTAATAATCTATCTACGAATCAAAGTACCATGAATCTTATATAGGAAGCTGTGAATAAAATATGTAGATCTAACAAATAAGCATATTAAGTAATATGAACATGCTCATCAAATAATATGACAACAACCATTGTAATCATATTATAGCAATTCAACAATTTATATAACTTGAATAATTAGAACAATTCTAATTTGTTTTAAATATATATCAAAAAATAAAATCCTTTAGCTCGGTTAAAGAAAAATATTGTTGTAACCTTGCACCAATATTTTAAAAGAATAATCAATAAAATTATAAATTGAGGATCAAAATATAAACAGATTATAAAATCTATTTACAACACATTAGTTGGCATTCGTTTTATATAACCGACTTGGATTCGTAAGTATAATATCTTTATAATAATTTTGACCAGAATGCACAAGCTATTGAATATTCAAATTGTTAATTCTTTAAAAAAAAAATAACATCATACATCAGCATCTTAATTATGAACGAAAATTAGTGTGTATACGTTTCAGTTCATATAAGCATATAATCTTATTAGTAAAGCATCTCAGTATGTAGGTAAATATGTATACGAAACTGAAACAATTATACATATTATCACAAACGTAATAATAAGAACAAAAGGATAGAACGATCTAACCGAATTGAAGGTTGAACTGGGCTTGTGTTTGACACAATTCCCTTAAACAGATTCTGCGTCTGTTCCCAGGGTACACCAGTCAGAAGCAGCGCACTGCCGGACTTGAACACTTGCCTTGATTAGTGACTTGTACTTGCTTAGATAAACCTTGATTATACGGAGCACTTCGTGCTGATAACGTGTTATAATTTAACAGTATATAACTACCTTTAATAGTCTATGCTCTAATTAAGAACTTGTAGTATTATAAGAAGGGAGAAAGAAAATGTAAGCTTCAGAAGTAAATTGAAAATATTAGTATATATATTGATTACAATCGATCGCATAATTATAGTACAATAATTTATTATGCAGTTAGGTGGAACAGTAATATCCGTGAATTTGTGATTCACCAAACCTCACTTTATCAAAAGTGTCGGCCATATATAACAGGTTTCTAATTCTTCATTTATTTAATAACAGTGTTCTAGTTGAACACTGTCAGTACCAGTCGGGTTTATTTTTTTCACGTTGAGACCCGTGATCTGCCCGTAGGGTTTATTTTTTTCACGTTGAGACACGTTACCCGCCCACGGGTAAAAACTTTTCGCCCATGCCCGTGACCCGCAGATACCCATGACCCGCGGGTAATAATAATATACAACTTTTTATTAGAAAATCCAAATAATTTTATTAGTTATAAAACCATATGTACAAGCTATGTGTATAATGGCGTGAAAATTAAGTTTTTTACATGTAAATAATATTATATTTTTAATCATTATTCAAATAATAGTGAAATAGCTTTTATACTTAATAATTCTAAGTATTAATTCGTGGGTAAATTAAGAAAAGTCTCATGTATTTACGGGCCGGGTTTTACCCGCGTCAGGTAGTATATACACGCAATCCGCCCGCGACCTGTCGGCTGGTGTAAATTTTCACCCGTACCCATGCTCGCGGGTAAGATTTAATGATTTTATTCGCCCATCGTGGATCGGGTACCCGCGGTTCACGGGTTTTTTCTCGCCCATTGCCATCCCTAAATACAACGGAGTGGAGATTAGTGCAAATAGAACGACAAAAATAAAATTGCAAACAATTGAAATTATAAGTAAACATGAAACTCTCCACTTACGATAGAAATGGATGTTCCATCCATGGATATTTATCTGATTGATATCGACTGAAAAGTCACGTTTTAACCTTGATATTGAGGCCCAAAAACAATAAAGTTTCAAGCTTTATCGCCAAAATACCCGCTTTGCCGTGAGAAATTAAAGAATAAGTAATTACGAAGACGATGCAAAAAGAATCAAGAGAATCTGAGCTAAAACAAAGATTCTAGAGCAAAAACGGTGAAAGACGACAAACCAAGTGACGATCAAGGAAATAGACAAACCAAGTGACGATCAAGGAAATCAAGTTGCGATCCAGTGAAAACATCAAACCATGGCTTGCCATACGGCCTGCCAGTAGGAAAAAAGGCCTGCCATACGGCCTGGGCAAACGGCCATGCAAAACGGCCTGCCAAAGCAAACAACCTGCAAAAACGGCTTGCCATACGGCTTGCCAGCCGTATGTAAGCCATTTCCAAGTCTATTTAAAGGGTATTTGTCATCCATTTTTACACACACTTCAATTCACTTCTCTCTCTATCTACAATATTAGTCATACTTTCAAGGTCTTCGACTCCGTGCGGGAAACCTAGTACTCGGAGCAGAATGTCGAAGATTGTATTAGGAGCGATCTGGAGTTTGAAGTTATCACTTTTGTATCAGAACTCGTTTAATCTACTGGTACTTCTATCATTTGTCTTTATATAATGTCTTTCATTATTATGCTTTGTGATATTGTTGCCATGATTAGCGAGTAGTTATCTTTAGTGTATGCTATGATGTTGTTAGTTATAATGCCGAAATAATATTATGGTTTGTGTATGTTGTCGAGATGCTTTCCGATTATGCTTTAAACTCAATCGCTTTTCCAACTAATAGAATGTAGTTATCGGCAATTTTATTGGGAAGTCGCGAACCCCAATTCAGAGTATACTATCTGTGTCACCCCTTGGTAAGAGAAGTCTATCAAATACAACGTAAGTTTGACTGAGGCACACTAGTTGTAGTAAGTCCACTGAGCCTTGGATTCCGACTGAGGACTCTTTCATAGTGAAACATCTAACTAGACCCATAGTACATTGTCGGTCCTAGACCATGCTAGTGTAGTCACCAAGCATATAAACTTCGTACGTACACGCTGAAGCACAACGGTTGTTGTAAGTTGTACCTCTACTAAGTAAGACCATGGAACCTGGTCAGTACTGATTAGTACACCTCACCATTACGCGGTCTCAAGCATTGCACCCCGCTTGAGGGATTCTTAGTTAATTAAGGAATTGTTTGTTTAAACACATAAAGGATTAGACCGTTAGGATAACCGAACGTGTTCATGGAAGTCAAACCTGACTTGGCCATGATGTTCTTTATGGTTGAACTCTTTTCAAGGGCCTAACTACCTTTTTAAACCCAATCATTAACGAAAGCATCGAAACACATCACGTATCTCGGATATGGCAAACTCTGTATTCTATTATGCTTAAGAAAGTTTAGACCTTTGTGGAATGTTAATACGTCCCCCAACCGAGTCGCTCAATTGAATGGCCGTCTAAACGTGTATGCCTGTAGTCAGACTACACGGGCGTCGGGGGTAAGGGACATTGCTGTCTATTCAGAATCTTCAAGCCTAACGCATTACACAGTGACATGTTTTATGACAGGGGCGTTTATGACCAGTGTAATGAATACAAGGTCACTACCTATTCATGAGCCAGCATTTCATAATATCAGCAAAGTAACTGATGAAATCATAGTATGGACTTGTTTTAACCTTATCTGAATTACAATTTTTATCGCATTTACTTTACTTTATCTTATAAACTAGAAAACCCAAAGTTAGGTATAAACCACTACTTCTTTACTTTAGGATTATCTTAAGCTTTAATTATAGGTTCGATTCTACTGATATCTTAAAAATACGACCCTATGTCATACTTCCCTTACTCATAATAAGGAGTAGTACGATTTAGGCCTCGCTAAATATAAATTTAAAACTATTACCTCCCTCTCTTGGTACCTGATTCTGACGCCTTGCGGCCTGACGACACCGCATAAATAAAATCGCCCATTTCAGTCATATCACTGATCCCTTTATAACGGATATAGATTATCTAAATGAACGAATAATGGATATGGATATATATATGATCAAAATATTCTATGAATCGGATATGATTAGCAATTTATCATCCATAAATATATCTATTAACACCGCTATACATACATATATCATATATATATATATATATATATATATATATATATATATATGTGTGTGTGTGTGTGTGTGTGTGTATGTGTGTATATATATATACGTACTAAGATATATGCATATACATCTACATATCGATCGATATATATACATATAACCTATAAATTCAAAACTTATTAACAATAATAGGGGTCATAAAAGTTATAATTATTAAACTGTTACTAATAATCTTAAACGTTACATATTTAGATTGATTTAAATATATATTTATTTTTATTGAAACGTATTTTGTTCAATTGAAGTCACACTCAACGACTAACTACAATCAAAACATGTGCAATAAACCAAAAACATAAAGATTATACATTTAGATTTGTAATAATCTGTATTTAATTTTCAAAATCGTCTTTAACTTAATATTTTATTAAATATCCAACATATATCCACTAATCTGCTTTATTCCATTGGATATGGATGGATGAAATAAAATAAATGGATATGAATACAGATATAGATGAATAAAAATTAAATATATATAAATGTGGATATGATATCACCCGATCTATATCTGATCTATTGTCATTCTTATCCCAGTTGTCCGTGAACTTATCCTGGTCTTGAGAAAAGGAAACCCTTATCTGGAGTCCATTAATTCAACCAGCAGGAACAATGGAGATAGAAACAAGCATTACCATCACTTGTTAAAACCACTTAAAATACTGAGATTGAAAATTTAGATTAAGATAAGTGTTGAATTGTCAATTTTGCCCCAAAAATCTATACCTTTGAACCACCCATTCTACCTTTGAACCATCCATTCCTTGACCCTTGGATGTATTCCGACAAAAACATAGCTACGTAAGAAGACCTAAAATTCAACCAAGAAGCATTCACAACTACACCTAAACTCAAAAACCAACAAACCAGCATCCATGTGATCACCCATGAACCATTTTGACCCATAATTAAGATTATTTTTTTGGGCAAAATAACGAAGACTTATATAAAAATGGATAACATTTTTGAAAAGAAACGAAATCAACAAGAGATACAACAGAAAAAACCCGGTGAGGCTCATACCTAGAGAGCGATTAACAATTGGACTATCTATACTGAGCCTCACCTAACTCAAATCAAACATAAAACCACTCAAATAAGCTACAAACAAACAAGCAATCCATGAAACCAAAGTGTACTACGAAAAACATGAAAACAATATCAAATGTCCTTGATGAATACACTGAATTCATCCATTGTAACATTCCGTTTTTCCCATACATGTCTAAAGGTACGTGTTTAACCACTTGTACGTTTATATTTCGTGGTTTGTGATAGATAAACATAAGCGTTAGTTGTTGTGAAATTATATATGTATATCTAATATATATGCTTAAGAATGTAAGCATGTAAAAGTATACGCGTGGTTAGGAGTGTGGTAAGTCTTGAGAGACTATTTGGTGAAGTCCAAACGTGAATAGGAAGTGAGTACGGAATGTACAAATCGTGAAAATCATCGCGGGTTTAATTTATTGCGAGGTGGTCAGGTGGCGGCAATCGCCGCGCCGCGATGACCTTTACCGCGCCGCGGCATCTCAAGCAAAATGAAGTCAGGAGGCATGCTAAGGTGGGTCAGTTTTTCCTTTATGTGTCGCGCCGCGACAAATGGAGCCGCGTCGCGGCAGTTCTGCTGGACTGATTCCGGATTTAGCTCATTTTAAGTGATTTTAAGGGGCAAATTGGTAATTTGGCGTATAGATCTGATGGGAGCATTTAATCTTCACCACTTATCCATTTTCCTCATTTCTTTTCCATTTTCTTTCTCCATTTTACTCTCAAACATAAAAACCCATTTGAATTCAAGTGAGATTTGTGAGTGAGGAATTGAGAGTTGATCTTTGGAGCAAGAATTAAAGTTGTTCTCGTTGTTATTAGCTACGAGTGGATAGTATTGGTAAGTTTTAACTCTATGTTTGAGTTTTAATTGGTTTATGCTAGGGTTTTGTTCATTTGGAACTTGTATGACCCATTTGAGGGTTAAATGGGTGGATTTTGGGGTTAGATTGATGAAAGTAAACCCTAATGGCCATAACCTAGGGTTTGGTCTTATGATTTGAGGTTGTAAGTGTTAAATGGTGTTGTTGGTCACTAATACACCTTTAAATTGATGAAGAAGGGTTAATGGGTAAGTTTGACTCGATTATGAGTCTAAGTATTTAAAATGGGTCAAATGAGTACTAGTTAGCCTAATTGGGTGAAATGGGTATGAAATACCCCAAGTTGTGTAGTTGAGGTTAGTAGACTTTAATTCACTAGCTTTAGTGATTAAAGTTGAGTCTTGGCCATTTATGGGCGGTTTTGGTGTAGTTGAGCTATTTAATGCAAATTGGGTCATTAAATGCTCAAGAGTGAGTAGTGTGGTTAATTCCACTAGTTGTGTATTGAATGTGTACCTATGTATTAGGTACTTTGCTCGAAGCATACGGAAGCATTAAATCATCACCGAAGTGTAAAGGTGAGTGGAAAAATTATATGCGTGCATATATGACGTATTTATTGTGTAGTATGAGTTGTGAAGTGTCGAAGTGTTAAGACACTGCTTCTCAAGTGGCGAGTGAAGTGTTGATGTGTTAAGACACCACTCGGGAGTGAAGCATCGATGTGTTAAGATACCACTTCGAGAGATGTAACGAATGAAGTGTCGATGTGCTAAGACACCACTCGGGGTGAAGTGTTGAAGTGTTAAGGCACCACCCGGGGTGAAGTATCGAAGTGTTAAGATGCCACCCGTGGGGTTAGTGTACGAAGTGTTAAGTGCACTAATGGTTGTTATGAACTCTGACGGTCCTCTAAATACCATTCCCTTGTTCGATTGGTTAACCATGGTTGTGTGTCGATTGTAGCATATTATATTGTTTGTACTATATGCTATTGCTATGCTAGCTCGTATGGTGGAAGGTTTAGTATTATACTTGCGATGGTATGATTATTTATATTGCTGGCATGTATGCGGTAAATGCGTAAGTTACTACAAGTAAGTAGGTTGTATATGTAATCGTATAATTGTTGCACTCACTAAGCATTTAGCTTACCCCTCTCGTTGTTTATCTTTTTAGATGCAGGTGCGGATAAAGGGAAGGGGGTTATCGGATACTAGTTCCCCGTGTTGGATTAATGTGAAGCTTTTGAAGTTGGCCTAGCGTTTTGGGTAGTTTAGCCCCAAACCATGCTCGACGTGTTGTTTGGATTAAAACTATCATTTTTGGATAGGTCAAACTTGTATCACATTTGTTAATGGCCTTCGTGCCTTTTGTAAAACATTAAACTTGTAGTATGTTCTAATGGAACGTGTGGTATGGTTACATATTTAATTGGCGCGTAAATGTGTATTATAAAAAAAATTATCGTATGGAATACAGGTTGGGTTGTTTCAAGTGGTATCAGAGCATGGTCTAAGGGATTTAGGTGACTTGAGATAGGTGCCTAGACTTAGACTTTAATGTGTATGCGCTTTTATGCGGGACTTGTAGGACTTCGGGTCGGATCGGGAATTGTTAGTGCTTAGGTTCATGTGATCTAACCTTGCGCTAATTGTTTTGTGTTGTAGTTGTAATCATCAAGCGAGAAAGAGGTTGTACTAATGAGTTAATGCGACGTGCTCGCGTAGCAATGACTAGCTACCATTGTTACGGTTACAAATCGTGTCAAACGAGCGATGTACGATGATTGTTGAGCAAGGTGGAGTGGTATGATGTATATGTGTATATGTTTGTGTCATGTCTTTTGTACATTGTTTAATCTCTTCCGTTTTATAGAATGAAGATGAGAAATGGACACGACACTGATAATGGGGGCATGAGCGAGGACCCCGAATTCACGGCCAAGGTTGAGGCCATTTTGAAAAGTCATCATGCGTCTTTCCTTGAAGATGTTAAGAAAATGTTTCTAGATACGATTGACGAGCAATTAGTCAACGTAGTAAAGGATCAAATTAAAGTTGTCTTTCAAGGGGACATTGTCGGGAGACGAGACTTTTTCTATAAGAATTTTAAAGATGCTCAACCTCCTACTTTTGAGGGCGAAAGAGACCCGTTAAAGAGTGTCCAGTGGATCTCCGATATGGAGGGCGCTTTTCGAACTTGTGAATGCCCTCTTGATAAAAAGGCGATGTATGGTAGTAGCATGTTAAGAGTTGATGCTAAGCTATGGTGGGATGCGAAAATCCAAGTTTATGGCGAAGAAAAATTCATGGATTTTACTTGGTACGAGTTTAAGACGGAGTTTTTCCAAGAGTACCGAACTTCGACCGATCTTACTAGGCTTAAGCACGAGTTGCGTTCCTTGAGGCAAGGTTCAATGGATTTGAACACTCTTAAATCCGTTTACTTGTCAAAAACCCAATTTTGCCCGGAGTATGTCGGGAATGATAAAATGTTGAAGGAAGACTTTTACCGAATCGTGAATGACAATTATCAAGAAAAGATTAGTGTGAACGTGGTAAAGAGTTTTGATGAGTTGTTTGATATGGCCAAAGGTTTCGAGTCGCTCATATTGAGAAAGAGTGGCTTTACCTTAGGCAAAAAGAAGTTTGAAGCCACTAGTCATTCGAACTTTTCTAACAAGAAGCATAAGAAGGGCTCCGAGAGTGTTGGTAGTGTGAGGAAGGGTGCTTTCGGTGATTTTACTTATGCTTGCTACAATTGTGGGCAAAGGGGGCACATGGCTCGTGAATGCCCGAAACCATCGTCCACAACCAAGCTCACTTGTTTTAATTGCGGTAAAGAAGGTCATAAGAAGCTGAAGTGTCCCGATTTACGGGGTGATCATGTTAAGAGGTTAGAGAAGGCGGCGGGCACGGCAAAGGGGCAAATTATTTGATGACCAATGATGAGGCCAAGCATTCCAATGAAGTTGTCTCAGGTACTTTCATGGTTAACTCTAATCCGGCACGGATACTTTTTGATAGTGGTGCTAATTTGTCGTTTGTGTCTCCAAGATTTGTGCCTAAGTTAAATAAACCGCTAGCTAAGTTAAGTCATCCGGTAGAAGTCCAAATAGCGGATGGTAAGACGGTGCTAGGGGTTGATGTTTGTAATGATTGTAATGTTGTGTTTGGTACCGAAACGTTTAAGATCGATCCCATTCCGATGACTTTGGGTGATTTCGATATTGTTGTTGGTATGGATTGGCTCGATCGTTATAGAGCCGATATTGCATGCCATGATAAATTCATTCATGTGAAGACCCCTAGTGGGGGAGAGTTAATTATTCATGGTGATAAGCGAAGAAGATTTGTGCCGATATGCACTTATGCACGGGCACGTCGTTTTCTTGTTAGTGGTGGCATGGCTTTTCTTGCCCATGTAGTTGATACTCGTGACGAGCCACCACCCATTCGTGAAATTCCGGTGGTTAACGAATTTGAAGACGTTTTTTCGGATGAGTTACCGGGTGTTCCGGCGGAAAGACAAGTTGAATTTCGCATTGAGTTGGTTCCGGGGGCTACCCCCATTGTTAAAACTCCTAATCGTTTAGCACCGACGGAAATGCAAGAGTTATTAAATCAAACCCAAGAGCTGCTTGAAAAGGGTTTTATTCGACCGAGTTCCTAGCCATGGGGTGCTCCGATTTTGTTTGTGAAAAAGAAAGATGGAAGTATGCGGATGTGCATCGATTATCGGGAGTTGAACAAAGTGACGATCAAGAATCGTTATCCATTACCTCGGATTGACGATTTGTTTGACCAACTCCAAGGTGCAACGTATTTCTCTAAGATTGACTTACGGTCCGGCTATCATCAAGTACGGGTCCGTGAGGAACACATAGAGAAAATGGCTTTTCGAACGCGTTATGGGCCTTTTGAGTTCGTAGTTATGCCTTTTGGTCTTACGAATGCACCGGTGGCATTCATGGATCTTATGAACCAAGTGTTCCAACCTATGTTGGACAAGTCGGTAATTGTGTTCATTGACGACATACTTTTTTATTCTAAGAGTATGAAGGAACATGAACACCATTTGCGTGAAGTGTTGAAGACATTGCGGAAGGAGAAGTTGTATGCTAAATTCTCCAAATGTGAATTTTGGCCAAGGGAAGTTCAATTCCTTGGTCATATTGTGAATAAAGAAGGTATTCAAGTAGATCCGGGGAATATAGAAACGGTTAAGAGTTGGGGACGACTGACTACGCCAACGGAAATCCGAAGTTTTCTCGGATTGGCCGGCTATTATCGTCGGTTTATCCAAGACTTTTCTAAGATTGCTTCTCCTTTGACGAAGTTGACAAGGAAGAACGTAAGGTTCAATTGGGAAAACGAGCAAGAAATTGCTTTTCAATTGTTAAAAGAGAAGTTGTGTCAAGCTCCGGTGTTAGTGTTGCCGGAAGGGGTAGAAGACATGCCGGTTTATTGTGATTCTTCTTTAAATGGGCTCAGGTGTGTTCTAATGCAAAGGGGTAAAGTCATCGCTTACGCCTCTCGACAATTAAAGGAACACGAAAAGAGATACTCGACTCATGATCTTGAATTGGCGGCGGTGGTACATGCTTTGAAAATTTGGCGCCACTACTTGTATGGTGTCAAGTGTACTATTTATTCAGATCATAAGAGTTTGAAACATCTCTTTGATCAATGAGATTTGAATTATCGTCAACGTAGGTGGATGGATATGATAAAGGATTATGATTGTGAAATACTTTATCATCCGGGGAAGGCGAACGTGGTCGCGGATGCGCTAAGTCAAAAGAGTCAACATCCGGCGATACGAGTAGGATCGTTACGCATGATTATTACTAACGATTTTCTTGTTAAGCTTGGCGAGACATAAATCGAAGCTTTTGTTAACAATAAGCATGAGGAACGAATCGTGGGACAAACGGAGTTTATTACCTTAGGTCCGCATGGTTTGTTATCTTTTCAAGGAAGAGTGTGGGTGCCTAAAATGGGTGATCATTGACGAGTGCTACTTGATAAAGCACATAAGTCAAAGTATTCCATTCATCCGGGCGCGACGAAAATGTATCTTGATTTGAGGAAAGAGTATTGGTGGCCAGGCATGAAACGTGATGTTGTTAAGTATGTTGAATAATGCGTCACGTGTTTGCAAGTTAAAGCCGAACACCAAAAGCCGTACGGTAAGTTACAACCATTGAAAGTCCCAAAATGGAAATGGGAGCACATTACCGTGGACTTCATTACAAAGTTACCAAAGACGGCGAGAACCCAATATGATACGATTTGGGTGATAGTTGATCGATTAATGAAGAGTGCTTTGTTTCTTCCCATTCGGGAAACGATATCGTCGGAGACATTGTCGAAATTGTTTATCAAGGAGGTGATATCGAGACATGGGGTTCCTATATCTATTGTTTCGAATCGAGATACTCGTTTCACGTCTCGATTTTGGAATAAGTTTCATGAAGATATGGGTACTCAATTGAAAACGAGCACGGCGTATCATCCTCAAACAGACGGTCAAACCGAGCGTACGAACCAAACGTTGGAGGATATGTTAAGGGCGTGTGTTATTGACTTTGGTGGTAGTTGGGATGAGCACTTACCATTGGTGGAATTCTCGTACAATAATAGTTATCACACTAGTATTGGAATGCCACCTTATGAAATGCTTTATGGGCGTAGGTGTCGAACTCCTATTTGTTGGGGTGAAGTGGGACAACGAGAAATCGGGAGTACCGATTTGGTCCTAGAGACGAATTGTAAAATTGAGGTGATTCGGGCTCAACTTAAGGTGGCGCAAGATAGACAAAAATCTTATTCTGATAAAGGGAGGTGAACGATTGAGTTTCAAGAAGGCGACATGATGATGCTTAAAGTTTCGCCATGGAAAGGAGTTATTCGGTTTTGAAAACGAGGAAAGTTAGCTCCTCGGTTTATTGGTCCTTTCAAGGTTTTAGCACGTGTTGGTGAGGTTGCCTATAGACTAGAGTTACCCGAAGAGCTTGCGGGGATTCATAACACGTTTCTTGTTTCCCATCTCCGTAAGTGTCTTGCGGATGACTCGACTTGGGTGCCGTTAGATGAGATTACCTTGAATAACAAGCTAGAGTATGTTGAAGAACCGATAGCTATTCTCGATGAAAAGGTTAAATTGTTGCGTAACAAAGAAGTTAGAACTTACAAGGTGCAATGGCGTCATTGAAAGGGTTTCGAGTTTACGTGGGAATCCGAAGAGTTTGTTTTGGTTTACCTTCCGGCATGTCATGCGGCTTGGATCGCGAGGACGCGCTCCGGTTCAAGTGGGGGAGAGTTGTAACATCCCATTTTTCCCATACATGTCTAAAGGTACGTGTTTAACCACTTGTACGTTTATATTTCGTGGTTTGTGATAGATAAACATAAGCGTTAGTTGTTGTGAAATTATATATATATATATATATATATATATATATATATATATATATATATATATATATATATATATATATATATATATATATATATATATATATATATATATATATTATATATATATATATATATATATATATATATATATATATATATATATATATATATGTATATATATATATATGTATATATATATATGTATGTATATATATGTATATATATATGTATATATATATATGTATATATATATATATATGTATATCTAATATATATGCTTAAGAATGTATGCATGTATAAGTATACGCGCGGTTAGGAGTGTGGTAAGTCTTGTGAGACTATTTGGTGAAGTCCAAACGTGAATAGGAAGCGAGTACGGAATGTACAAATCGTGAAAATCATCGTGGTTTAATTTATTGCGAGGTGGTCAGGTGGCAGAAATCGCCGTGCCGCGATGACCTTTGCCGCGCCGCGGCATCTCAAGCAAAACGAAGCTAGGAGGCATGCTAAGGTGGGTCAGTTTTTCCTTTATGTGTCGCGCCGCGACAAATGGAGCCGCGCCGCGACAGTTCTGCTGGACTGATTCCGGATTTAGCTCATTTTAAGTGATTTTAAGGGGCAAATTGGTAATTTGGCGTATAGATCTGATGGGAGCATTTAATCTCCACAACTTATCCATTTTCCTCATTTCTTTTCCATTTTCTTTCTCCATTTTACTCTCAAACATAAAAACTCATTTGAATTCAAGTGAGATTTGTGAGTGAAGAATTGAGAGTTGATCTTTGGAGCAAGAGTTAAAGTTGTTCTCCTTGTTATTAGCTACGAGTGGATAGTGTTGGTAAGTTTTAACTCTATGTTTGAGTTTTAATTGGTTTACGCTAGGGTTTTGTTCATTTGGAACTTGTATGACCCATTTGAGGGTTAAATGGGTGGATTTTGGGGTTAGATTGATGAAAGTAAACCCTAATGGACATAACCTAGGGTTTGGTCTTATGATTTGAGGTTGTAAGTGTTAAATGGTGTTGTTGGTCACTAATACACCTTTAAATTGATGAAGAAGTGTTAATGGGTAAGTTTGACTCGATTATGAGTCTAAGTATTTAAAATGGGTCAAATGAGTACTAGTTGACCTAATTGGGTGAAATGGGTATGAAATACCCCAAGTTGTGTTAGTTGAGGTTAGTAGACTTTAATTCACTAGCTTTAGTGATTAAAGTTGAGTCTTGGCCATTTATGAGCGGTTTTGGTGTAGTTGAGCCATTTAATGCAAATTGGGTCATTAAATGCTCAAGAGTGAGTAGTGTGTTAATTTCACTAGTTATGTATTGAATGTGTACTTATGTATTAGGTACTTTGCTCGAAGCATACAGAAGCATTAAATCATCACCGAAGTGTTAAGGTGAGTGAAATAATTATATGCGCGCATATATGACGTATTTATTGTGTAGTATGAGTTGTGAAGTGTCGAAGTGTTAAGACACCGCTTCTCACGTGGCCAGTGAAGTGTCGATGTGTTAAGACACCACTAGGGAGTGAAGCATCTATGTGTTAAGATGCCACTTCGAGAGATGTAACGAGTGAAGTGTCGATGTGCTAAGACACCACTCGGGGTGAAGTGTCGAAGTGTTAAGGCACCACCCGGGGTGAAGTATCGAAGTGTTAAGATGTCACCCGTGGGGTTAGTGTACGAAGTGTTAAGTGCACTAATGGTTGTTATGAACTCCGACGGTCCTCTAAATACCGTTCCCTCGTTCGATTGGTTAACCATGGTTGTTTGTGGATTGTAGCATATTATATTGTTTGTACTATATGCAATTGCTATGCTAGCTCATATGGTGGAAGGTTTAGTATTATAGTTGCGATGGTATGATTATTTATATTGCTAGCATGTATGCGGTAAATGCGTAAGTGATTGCAAGTAAGTAGGTTGTATATGTAATCGTATAATTGTTGCACTCACTAAGCATTTAGCTTACCCCTCTCGTTGTTTATCTTTTTAGATGCAGGTATGGACAAAGGGAAGGGGGTTATCGGATACTAGTTCCCCGTGTTGGATTAATGTGAAGCTTTTGAAGTTGGCCTAGCGTTTTGGGTAGTTTAGCCCCAAACCATGCTCGACGTGTTGTTTGAATTAAAACTATCATTTTTGGATAGGTCAAACTTGTATCACATTTGTTAATGGCCTTCGTGCCTTTTGTAAAACATTAAACTTGTAGTATGTTCTAATGGAACGTGTGGTATGGTTACATATTTAATTGGCGCGTAAATGTGTATTATATAAAAAAAAAATTATCGTATGGAATACGGTTTGGGTTGTTTCATCCATTTCAGTGCCTTGAACCAATTTCTCGTTACGCTTTTGATGATGCGCATTTTTAACCGGCAAACGGGGAATATCACTAGAATTATTAACCATAATTGGTTCGCTTTCGGCCATACGCGTCATCATAGTATCAAAAGCCGCGAAAGCCTCCATGGTCATTTTTCCATTCACCAAACTCGAAGTGACACCTTTACCCGAGTCCTCAAAACTACCCATAAACAAATTTTGAATGGCATCACCGTAATCCAAGTCTTCCTCATGATCAATGAGTTTATATGAACCCGAAGTGGAAGTGCCATACATTCTCGGCTTGTCTTCTTTCATCTCAAACACTCTACTAGCCCTCCTCCTCCTCCTCCTTCTCCTTCTTCAAACGTGCCAACCTTTTCGCGAAAGTGGTATTGTCTTCGTTTAACTCCGAATTATCAAGGGGGGGGGGGGAATAGAACAAGTACAATCTGGGTCAGCCTGTGTACTCGACCCATTACTAAGGCCCAGATAATTGTCCACAGTCCCAAATTTAATCTTTGACCCACACAAAATCGACCCAGGCCCATTAACACCATTTCGTTTTGGCCCAAAATTAGAAAAAAGAAAACGAACAGGGAAATTAAGAATAGCAGTAGGCGTCTTCCCTAAACTCGTCGACAATGAATGACAAACATCAACATACGACAACGGTTGATGACTTTTGTCAACCGCCCGATCAAGAACGATCGAGTCAGCAACACTCGTATTACAATCGTCCAAAACAACGACTGGTTCTCCATCACCCGAAGCATTAGCAGGGCATTGAACATGAAAGTTGTACACAACAACATGTTTGTCATAAACCGATTCCTTAACCCTTTCCGAAACTGCTTCAACCTGATGCACATTATTTTCCAGAGTGCACTGTCCACTAGCCACAACAAAGCGATTAGTATACTCCAACAATTTTTTGTCAAATACGTCATTAAAAACATGATTTAACACGTTAGCTTCCGAGACCTCGGACATCCACACGTTACATCTCTAAGATCTTCACTTTCCAAGGCAGCTTCGACCGAATCATGAATGTGTTTCGCATTAATTGACTTAATGAAAGCGAAAAGTGATCCCACATTATCCAAATTGGATGAGGCATCTGCGATATATATGGATTCACCAAACAAATTAGCAACCACGCCGATGCATTATCTTCCGAAGCACATGTAACCGGAACGCCCGTTATCTCAATCCAAGCATAACGATGGAAAGAATTAGTTGCACCCGAAAATGGAGCTGTCAACACAAATTCCTTCGACCTAGAATTGATGATGTTGTTGTAACTCTCAACGTCACCGTACAAATACACCCGTACGGTCCGAATTTGCTTAGATTAGCAACATGAGCTTTACACGAAATTAAAAAGCTACAAATTTTTGTTTCATCAATTGGTACCAAATCAAGCAGAAGAATGGACAAATTAACCTGTTGAACAATCATAGCATTCTGACTAAGTCCTGTTGACCCATAATTAAGATACTTTTAAGTAAACATGACCCAATAAAACTAGTATTGAGATAAACGGAAAGATGATGGAAATTGAAAAGGAGTAAAGGAGTATGATATTTTAAAGGGGACACAACCGATTTTTACACATACACAACCAAATATGCTTTACAGTATTGTACTGTACAATACTGTAAAGCATGTTTGGTTGTGTATGTGTAAAAATTGGTTGTGTACATATCATCATCCTATTTTAAAGCATAATAAAAACATGGTGACCTTTTTTTTCTTCATGTCCCGTTGTTTTTATGGATGAAACAAAATGACATAACCATGGGAGACTTTTATATTTTGAGAATAAACGTTGCGTCTTGTTTAATTTATACGAGTAATTTTGAGCTACATTTTAATTTTAATACTTTAATATATTTATACTTTATACTTCATGAATGGCCACAGTGTGGGGTGTTATTATGACATAAACAAATCACGATCACTACTATTTTATAACAAGGTATATATGAAGCATAACTTTTTACTACTCAATTATTTAGGCACACAATGACACAATGTACGTACACTTAATAATGCATAACGTGTTAATGCATATGCCATGTAAGATATATACTGATACTCATGATAACATTACAAATGAATCAATTGTGTGATAACCAACACGCCAAGAAAAACTAAACTTAGACTTGTAATAGCAGGGTATTGATATTTCCACTATTAATTAAATTTGATAATAAATTTACTATAAGTGTTTTATAGTAGTGGTACTTGTATTTTACGTTAATATTTAATTATGGTGAACTTATCAAATTAATGTGAAAATATCACCATCTATAAAATTTTTACCGTACGTACCGTACAATGTAATAATATAACTTTCAATCGCGTTTCTAGCGATTTATACATTTGCAAAGTTGTTAACGAAAGCCAGAGCGATACTAGCCAAATGAGCAATGTTCAAAACATGTCTACGAACCATGTTTTTGACCCCTGGATTCATACTTTTATCCGAAAAACCATCACTACACGTGTCATCATCAGTTAACGCTGCACTAACCCACGTTTCAATACTATTCATGTTAAACGAGAAATCGGGTCCAGATCGGACTTTACCCATTTCTACCATGGACAAATGGAGCTCATAAGCCGAATCCTCGATCTCCTCAAGGCAATCTTTCATTGCAGCCCTTTCTCTTTTCGACAATTTGTGGTTTTTCGAATAATTGATCAGTTTTGTTGTAGTTGTGCGTGTGGTGCTGAGTGTTGCGGCTAGTGCGGTTTGGGCTAAAAGTCTTGGACTTGTTCCGATTCGGGTTGTGAATCTTGAGAGGTACAATGAACAAAGCTGAGGGTACAGTGTGGTGTTGCATGATTTATGGATGAAATTTTTATGGGATCTTGTTGGGCTTATGGCTAAGCTGAATATGAGTAATGCTAAGACAGTTTGACACATATCTCTCTCTCTCTCTCTCTCTCTCTCTCTCTCTCTCTCTCTCTCTCTCTCTCTCTCTCTCTCTCTAAAGTAATGAAGATAGAGGGTGATGGGTTGCAATATATGGGCAAATAAAGATTGCATAAAGTATGATTAATGTGGTACTCCCTCCGTCCCAATTTAATAGTCCACAAATAAAATGGCACACAGTTTTAGAAAATCCCACTAACTTCATTTATCCACCAATGAAATTTTGTCACAATTTTAAATTGGGACGGAGATAGTATGATATTTTGTCACAATTTTAATATTTTGTCTTGTAGTCATGTATACTTGTAAAAGAATTTGGAGCTAATTATTAGATGGGTGACAAGATTTAACTAATTATATTTTAATCATTTTGTTACAATTTTTAAGGACTATGTTTAAAGTTTAAATTAAGACTACACTTGAAATAAATTGATTAATTAGATGCTCGGAAACAGGCCATATAGGCCCTTTGATTTACATAGGCCTAAAAAAATATTCGTATATGCTATATTATTATACACCAAATCACGGACTTATTAAATAATTGAAATTTGAACATAATATTATCGATAATACTTGCAAAACTATTTAGAAACATAACCAAATCATTGAAGCTTATAAAATGCATATAGCAAATAATTACAACGAAGTACCACAAATATTTTGCCTGTAACATATGTATCCGAAATAATCAAAAATTAACTACAAACATATTTAACATAATAAATGAACTACCTTCATTCTCCTACCACACTCTTCTTGTTTTTATCACAATTATTATTTTTCTTGTCATGAAAATTCTACGTTACAATCTTTTATTGAGACATGTATTTCGCATAGATATGTAAGAGAATCTATATCTATCTATATTTGAATAATAATAATAAAACTATAATAATAATAATAATAATAATAATAATAATAATAATAACTAATAATAATAATAATAATAACTAATAATAATAAAGTTTGCTTACGAATTAAATATTTATACTTTTAATAATAATTATTAGTAATAACAATTATTATATGAAGGTTATACAATATACTTCAGAGTTTGTACATGTGTTCATGATGTGTTATATAAAATATTGTACAATTTGTTTTAAGCATTGTATATATATTTGGTTATTGGAGTGTTTTATCATAAGGTTGCATTCAATGCTTCAATATTGTATATATAGTCATGAGGGTGTTTTACCATTAGGTTGTACATAATGTTTCAAATATTGTATATAACTATATATGATTATGAGGGTGTTTTACAATTAGGTTTTACATAATGCTTCAAATATTTTACATATGATCGCGGGGGTGTTTTACCATAAAGTTGTATATAATGTTTCTCATATTGTACAATTAACATGTTAATACTTGTATTAAATAAATAATTAATTATTTTAATGACATCATCATGAGTAGCTTATTTTTTTTAAGCTTGTGCGTTTCCTTATTTATAACATCGTCATTATAGAGATTATTAAAAAGTATAGATAGATATAAATATATACAATATTATTTATAAATGACTTAACAATTTTTAGCACTGTTATTAACAAAAGTGTCCTATATATCAGTTATGCTTAAATGTTAAATGTTAAACACTATTATATGCACGTTAATAATAAGGAAACTGATCCTTACATACTTTTTTTTATTCACACTTTTAATTTAAATGTGAATAATTTATCTCTTACAATAATTTACACCACCTACTATCTAACTCTTCACACTTAAGGTAATTATAGTTTTATTCAAACAAAAAGTGTCATAGATGAAAACAAAGTGCGTAAAGATCTACCCGTAATTATAATAATAATGTTGTTATTAGAAAAAAGTTTAACTTAATTTTTAACTTATAAATAGAAAAATGAATAAAATGAAACTGATTGTGTTTAAGTTGATTAAGCCACAAGAAAACTTTTATTAGTTTTCGTACTACATTTCGTAAACAATAATTTCGCTTTTTTATTACGAGTACAATATATACGT
Source organism: Rutidosis leptorrhynchoides (assembly GCF_046630445.1). NCBI lineage: Eukaryota > Viridiplantae > Streptophyta > Magnoliopsida > Asterales > Asteraceae > Rutidosis > Rutidosis leptorrhynchoides. Next base: position 64,059,476 of record NC_092336.1, on the reverse strand, counting down.
AATTATTAATTGTTAATTATTAATATTATTGTGGTCAGGGTCTCAAAAAAGGTGGAGTAACATTCGGATAAGATAGATTATAAAGTAGTTGTTGGAGATATGTTTCTATAATAATCTAAACTTAATATCACTACTTCGAGGATCATGTTGCTGATATTTTTGATAGAAAAATATATGGTTATTTGTCCCAAGTTACTGATGAAAAAAAAGAGGAGTACCATCTTTGAAATATAAAATGAAGTTGTCCTACATTAGTGGGTGGAAGAAGTTGGAGGTGAAATCCTTATTTATAAAAGAAGCTCATGGGATTCATTTAAATTTGCACCAATCAATACACTTTAAGTATTTGATTATTTCTATCTTTGTTATCCTTGTTTGAGAGTTGTATTAGTTAAATACTTTGAAGAGTGTTGTTGGCTTAAGAGAGTCGTCTATGTTATTGTAACAATTTGTGATATAGTGTATTTATCTCTTTGGAGGCCCATGATTTTTCTCCTGTTTTGGAGTTTTCACGTTAAATTCCTGTGTTGTGGATTGTTCTTATTTCTATACTGTTATTGTTGAGCTGGGTGGTGGGAATTAGTGAGGCCGTAATTTCCCAACAGATCAGACTCATACAACAAGCATGTACGATTCTATTTTTTCTAAAACCCGTGCAATTTATAAGATCATATTTGCAAAACGTGAAACCATACAAAAATAGTCCAGTGGTTGAGGTCCTGAGTTCTTTGTAAGAGGTCTCATGTTCAAATCATCTCTAAGACGAATATTTAGTGGTGTTAGGGATGAGTTGAAAACAAGCAGGGAGTAATCGGGATGCATATATCAAAGTATGTGGTCGGATTACCCGCATCTCGAATAGCCCGAACAGAAGAAAAAAAACTTCCGCCTTTGATGTAACATGAAGTATTAGTAGATTATGTCATTTTGCGACGACATGTCGTCTAGAAAGCCCTATCCCGACAACATGTCGTCGCTTATGTGTCGTCCCTAAAGCCTCGTCGCGAAAAGGTTTTCCCGACGCACGATTTGCGTCTATCCCGACGACGATGGGACCCACTTTGACTGACACAGTCAAAGATCAAGTGGCTCCTTTCGCGACGACATGTCGTCAGACATGAAAAAGTCAATTGTTGACTGATTCTGACATTTTTGGTCAAATTCACCTTTCGCGACGACCCTTTTGCGACGACATGTCGTCTGGAAAGCCTGTATTAATTTTTTTTACAGCAGCTTCAAAACAGCTATTGTCCAGCCGAATTGGTTACACAAAATACAATTTCTGCATAGATGTTCAAAACAAAAAACAAACCATAATATAATAAATATAAATAAATGTAAATGATAAACATTTAAAATAACATCACAAATATTAACATCATTCAAAAGATTACAAATCGTTCAAAATTCAAATATAATCCTAAACAATAACATTTGGTATAATCCTAAATAATAACATTTATTGTAGCTAATAAGTTGCATCTTTATATCATTCTATTTCTAGAGTACAAACTAACAAGCCGCATCTTTATTAACTATTAGTGTAACTAATAACCAGCTTAGTCAAACTATTGTATAAACATCATTATTGTAACTGCATCTCCCTGCAACAAATGTATAAACATTAAAAACGGTCAAAACAAAGCATATATTATATATATATATATATATATATATATATATATATATATATATATATATATATATATATATATATATATATATATATATATATTTATATGAACTCGAAAACATAATAATTAACAATCAAACAAAACAATAGTAGTCATTATCAAAACTAAAATTTTTACAATTGAACCAAGCATAGTAGGCGTGAATTATAACACATCACCATTTATAACAGTCGAAAGCCTAGCACTTCAAGATATAGTTGAATTAAAGGTGGAATTATACCTGTTCACCTAATAAATAGCTTTCAATAAAATCAACTAATTGCACATCACCGTTCTTGTTGGATATCTGCTCCAATCAAATATCAAATTTCACATAACTTAGCACAAACTCACATAAGAGATACACTAATATACAACTGTTGGTGCCATTATTTATGAATTGTTAATTTAAATTATCAAATGCACAATACTTACCTCTTTTCTATTTTCTGCTCGTTGACCAGTCTTAAAACTGAAACCATTGGCATTTTGAATATCAAGTCCCTTGCTTGAACTCTTACTCTGTTTTGGCCTGGATAAAAAATATAAAAGAAGTTAAAAGCACACATAAGTTCAATAAATTATATAACCGAATTTTGATAATGTTACCAACCTGTTAATACTCGAATGTACTCTAGGAAGAGGGTTCTTGGACAAAGGAATCCGAGCTTTGACGGTTTTTTCAGATCGTAAATCCTTAACGGTGCTGAAAACAGAAATCACACATAATGTAAAATATTTAGCAACATGTGATAGGTCTACAAACCTACTTGTAGAGGTTACACAATATAAATAAACACCTTTTCCTCATTTGGATATCTTTTTTTTCCTTTGTAGCCACATTGTCCTAATTAAGAAGATGTTCATTAACTATGTGGGATAGTTTTAACATAATAGCATAAAATGTTCATCTACTAAAAATGATCCATATTTAGAAGAAATCAGTTATGGGTAAAAATGACCCAAACCCGTTTTGACCCGACCCGATTGCCAGGCGTAGAAACAATTAACCAAAGTCAGATAGATGTAGCTTGGGAGAAAAGGTTGTACGGGGTCCGGAGTTGGTACTATTGCTGTTAGTTTTAAGTGTTTGACAAGAAACAAATATATCATTACATGTAAGCTTTTTGTTTCACTAGTTCTAGGCTTCATCGAGCCTTTCAATGCGTCATTCGAAACATGGTTTTGGAACCAACCAATATTGGTTTGAGTCTTCGTTGTTACCACAGAATACAAAAAAGAAAATATCTTCCTTACGTTACAAGTACATACAATCAAACACTAGAATTTATTTTCTATTTAAGGCAGATCTTTCATGAATTGCATTTATTAAAAATGATACATATATAGAAGAAATCAATTTGCAGGTATTATTTCAATTCACAGAGGTGAGAAATTACTTGATGTTAGCAGAAGCTTTACGAATTGCTAACATGATGATAATTACTTAATTGAATGTTCATATGACAACTACCAATATTTTAACAAATACTAACTAATAATCTTTTAACAAATTAACCAACGATCTTTTAACAAATTAACTAAACATAAACCCTAACTTCATAAATCTAACAATTAAACATCAACCCTAACTTTAATCTTTGATAAATTAACTAAATAAAAACCTAGCATCATAAATAAATCTAACAATTAAACACAAACCTTAACTTTAATCTCTAATAAATTACCTAAATACAAACCCTAACTTCATAAATCATCACAAAATTGCAAGAAACGAGTTAAAGCATATGGATTAAAACCTTAAATCAAAAAATAAAAAAAAATCAGGTTGAGCAACAATATCTCGAAAATAAAAAAGGAAAAGAAAAGAAAGAGATAGATAAATCATACCTTGGAGCGGGTTTTAGGAGAAATTGGTGGGGAAAGCTAAAACAATGAAGAAACCTTCTAATTCTGTTGAAAATCGCAAGTGTGCTTGAGAGGAATTTTGTAGGTTTTAGTTTCTAAAAAGTGAAGTAGCAGAAGGCAGGGAAGGGGATTTGATTCCAGTACTTTTCCCGACGACCCTTTCCCGACGACACGTCGTCTGGATCGGAAATTTAATGAATTGAATTTCGTTGACCTGGCATCTGGAGGGAAACGAAAATTAACTGGAGGGAAACGAAAATTTATTGTACCTTCTATCCAGACGACATGTCGTCGGGATAGTTCGGTCAACAAAAAACTACGAAAAGTCTGACAAAGAAGTGAATTTTTTGTCGTTTTGCGGTATTAATCCCGACGACACATGTCGTCGGGAAAAGTGTCATCGGGAATGTTTACTTTTCTTGTAGTGTACGTGAGAAGTTGGTGTAGCCATTGACCGAGGTTAAATATCTGGCATCTATGATTAATGGCATCTATAATTAATAATCACAAGATAAACTAGTTGTTGGGCCCTTGAGTTTCCTGCAAGATATTTCATGTTTGAATTCTGTCTAGGACAAATATTTAGTAATAGCTACAAATGTGTTGAATACAGTCAGGGTGGGGTCGAATTATTCTCCCTCCCTGTTAGCCCGAATAGAAAAAACTTCTACATTTTACGCATTTGTATTTGCAAATTGTGAATATCGGTCATGCAAGGATCAACTTCTGATTTGCAAATCACATGTCGGTCTTTCCGACGTGTGAATTCACACCTGAATATTTTCAGATAAATTTTTTAAATAAAGTTTCTGAAATTTATATATTTCTATGAATAACGCTTCAACACTATTAGTAGAATGGTTAGAGAATGTTTATTCTAACAAAAAAAAAAAAAAATATCCGATTTCCAACTAATTATAGATATTACGCTCCTTGTAAGGTACCATCTTAACTATTCGTTTACTTTTGATTTCGTATTGTAATAAGTTTATGTAATGGAAAAAATGTTTTTCAAATATATATGCTATGGCGACATTGTCAAATACGTTAACGACATTCCTACGTATATGTATACCGAGTATTTTAGAACCCCTTATAGAAGGTTCTCCCGAAAAATCTATGACTAGCATGCAATAACAAAAGTCTAGTATTCCTTGTTAGAACCTTATGGCGGTGGCATGTTTCTTCTAACAAGAAAACTCATTTCCTATGTCGAACATTGGTTCATCGCTGAAATTTATCGCATAACGTACACCAACACATCGAGCCTATGATTCATACATCTGAATGACCGATTCTAAGTATCTACATCCATGTGGAAAGAAAATAGAAAAAGTCAAAGCATGTTCTCATTGCAAAGAACATGAACAGAGTCATGCAAGATGCAAAGCTTCATATGATAAAACAAACGTTTCTACTTCAAAATCAAGGTCTCAATCAAGATCAAAATCTAAAGTAAAAGTTGAGCTTTTCGGTGAACCCCAATATTATATAAGTGTACATCTATGCAACGATTGATTTTCGATTTTGTATCATTGTATGCTCCTTTATTAATGTATTTGTATTTATATATTTTTATAACATTTGTATGAACTAGTATATTATAATGTAAATCACAACTCGCGAAACGAAAGTCACAGGGACCAACTAGCGATTTTCAAAGCACGAGTTGGTTTTTCCATGGCTGGAAAACGCAATTCGTAAAAGCCTTTGCAATTCGCAAAATGACTTTTCAAATAGCGTGTGTTTTTTAATTTATTCCCCGTGACAAAGAGTTATCATAAATTTTAAAAAATGAATTTTTAGTTAATACGGAGTATCTTTTATTTTTCACCGAGCATCTCCTCTCATTATTATAGTCACAATCATTACTTACAATATAAGCTTCCAAACTCCCATTAAAAACTTTGCAAAACAAACTTGGTATTGTCGGCACTTTGTAATGATTAGTTAAATTTGGGATTTGGATATAATATTAATATTAATATTAATATTAATATTAATATTAATACTAACTACGAGTAATATATTAGATGCGGAGTATTAGATTATTTTATCATGATAACGAAAAATATAATTTTGTAATACATATATGTGCATATATATGATGAAAAGGAAACGTAGCAAATTTCTATTAGGGTGGGCCTAGCTAACTCATTGTCCTTTCGTAGCAATCAAACTAATGGGCCCTTTTATAATTTTTATTAACGGCCAGCATAATTTTATCAAGCCTCTAGCAATAAATTAGCAATAAATTAGAGGAAAAAAACATGCATCAAATTACACCGCTTGATTAGCCAAATGTTCCAATTAACAATATCTCTACATCTATGATTTAACATAGTGTCAAATAAATTTCCTTTTTTGATCTTCATATTCGAAAAAACAACAGCGTTGTGAAACCTCCAAATAGGGCACTCTTAGTTTCCTCCGAAAGGGTGTTACCGATCTTAATGACTCTCGGGAAATGTATGATTGATTACGACACCCCCTCTTGCTTAATAGGTGTCGGCTGGAAGACCGGTTGACTGACATCAGCGCATACTTGGGCACGGTCTGAAAATAAAGTTGCTACGCATGCCCTTGTGGGGAACTTCAACATACCGTGAACCGTAGAAGGTACGGCACTCAACTCCTGAAGCGCCGTCCGTCCTAGAATCACATTATACTTGGATTGGCTGCGAACCACTACAAATGTTAATTGCACGGTACGGGATCGGTGGTCATCTCCTATCGTTACGTCAATATTAACACGTCTCAAGGGCCAAGTTGTTTCGCCAGTGAATCCCGCAACGGGGTGCAACGGGGGCTTGACCTTATCCTTTACGTCTTGTGGTAACTGCAAAAAACAATGTTCATAGATAACGTCCACAGTGCTACCCGTATCGATATAAATACGCGATACCCGGCAGCGTTCAATTGTTGCGGTGATTGTTAACAGTAGGTCCGTTGGGCAGACTTTCCAAAATGCCGGGAACGTGATTGGTGCGCATTCTCATTCCTCCAACGCTTCGGCCTTCCTTACGTGACCCGAATGCCACATCTGAATCATGTGAATGTGCTTTTCAGGTGCTTTATCTTTCCCTTTCTGCCATGGGAACCTCCTGGTTGCGGATCCTCCTTTGTTCGAGGGTTTCAAGTGGTTGAACTCCCCTAACTTAAGCCTTTCGATAATGACTTTCTTCAGTTCACGGCAGTCATCAACGTCATGTCCTTTGTCTTCGTGGAAGATACAATATTGCGTCTCGTCCACCGCGAAACGCGGTTTCATTGGCTTAGGTGGCGGGAAGTCTTTGCTTATCTCCTATGTTGCCAAAATTTCCTTAGGAGTTTTGGATAGCGACTTTATTAAACTCTCTTCCTCATGTGACAGCCTCTTAGAACCGTAACGTTCGTATGGGCGGTAGTTGTGGCGGTTGCTGGACTTATGACTAGAACGTCCGTAACCTCCGCCGCTATTACTGCCGCTACCCTTATAGCTGCTGTTCGCGTGCCCCTTACCGTTGCCTTTGTCATCTTTATCATTGCGATCCGTTGTCATGTGTTCACCAATGGCTGCGTCGGCGAACTCTTCTGACCGCACGTAGTCTTTCACCATCTTTACCGCCTCAACGTATGTTTTCGGTAACTTTCGCAGCATCGCTTTTACCAGGGACAAATGCCTAACCTGACAGATTACCATGATGTACGCAGAAATTTGCTGCGACTCCGGCAAGTCTGGAATTTTCTGACACTCTGACGTGAAGCGAGAGGTAAAACCCATCAAAGACTCGCGTGACCTCATCTTGATGTCGTGCGCGTCCAAATGGGTCATCTCTGTATGTTTAAAATTCTGGAAGCGTTGCACGAACTTGGTCCTGAGGTCCGTGAAGCTAGTAATACTCAACGCGGATAACTTGGCAAACCACTCCCGCGCGACGGACTGAAGTAGTCCCGGGAACATGTGGCATGCCTCGGGTTATCCCAATGTTGCGTCTTGACAGCGTGTTCAAATTGATGTAAAAAGTCTTTCGGGTTCGAGCTACCGTCATACATCCCTAGCGTGAGGGGGGTAGTAAGAACGGCGGGTAGCGGATGAGTAGCTATTTCTCTGGTGAACTTTTCCGACGTTGCGAAAACCTCGAATGACCACTTAACATTGTCTCCCATCATAGCATACCAGTTATTCAGCATGTTGTCCGCCACGCTAGGCTGCTCGACCTGAGCACTCATAGATTCTGGTGCAGCAATAATCAAATTTTCAATTAGGTCCTTGCGTGCCTCCTCCCGAGTTTTACCAGAACTCTTACCGGTTGTGACGACCCGAAAATTTCCGAACAAATTTAAACTTAATCTTTATATAATTCTGACTTGATAAACAATGAATTTTAATAAATCTTGAACCTCCGAAAAGAGTTTTACACAAGCTTTTGGTCACCCTTTTATTCTGACGATTCACGAACGTCATAACTTGATTTAATTGTTTAATTATTATTGTGTATATATATATGGATTTATATATATTTAACTTGGAAATATGATAATTAAATATCTCATTAAGTATATTAACAAAGTATTATATATATATTTTCATACTACTAATTTAAAGAGTTTTCAAACAATATATATATATATATATATATATATATATATATATATATATATATATATATATTACTATTTAAACGACGTAATTAACTTATGTTAAAATGTATTTACATATAATGTATTACGAGTGTAAATACATCCTTACAAGTATTGAATACACTTTATAATATACCAATACATATAAATGATAGCTATACTCGTATTTCAGTTCAATTTCCTCAAAGAATTCTACTCGCATTCATACGGTATTTTTACCCGTATTATACACAGCTTCTAGAAGTATTTACTATTGGTCTATATCAATAGAAATCTGCAATTATTTGTGTAATATGTCATCCATGACCTAATCAATTTAATATGTCATGCATGACTTAATACAATTTAACTTATCTTAGATATTTTCACTAAAAGTCAAAATTATAAGCTTATAAATAAGGATCATTTTAACTCATTTTTACTCCACATTTTCTTAAACTAAAAACACAGACTTGAATGCTCTCATATCATACTTTAATCTCATCAAATTTTCTCTTCATAATCAAGGTAAAATACTTCTCAAAATCCTTGTTCAATTCCTTGTATAGTTGCTATCTTATTATACTTATAAAACTTGTAAAAACTAGAACTTGTTTTGGTGAACACCAAGCTTGTTTGAAAACCTAATTTAATCTTTCTAACTTAACTCTAATAACACTTATTTATATGTATTATGATGTTATATTAAGTTAATACAAGAACTTATAACTTGTACATATGAAGAACACCTTGAAACTTAACATATATCCTTTAATCTCCATTCGGTAAAAAGTGGGCTGTTTTGGGTTGGTAATTAAAAACCTATCTTAGAATTTGAGTTCGAGGATAAGACTTTGAAAATATGTTAATATATGTAAATAATACTTCCAGTATTTTTTCATGATTTTAGACAAAATGGAAGTATTTTATCAAAAATCATATATTGGGTGGATGCCGGAATTTTTTCAAATCTGTCCACCGACACAAAAAGAGGGTAAAGCTCTAAAAATTACTACTTGGGATGAACTTTTAGAATTGGTTTTGTAAAATCTACTTCTTATTCACTTTAAATGGAGTTGTAATGAATATTTCGCGAGCAAAACAAAATCTGCTAAAATTAACGTTGTATGGACGAAATTTATATTATAAAAACTATATTAACCATATCCTTGTTAACTTTTCCTATATCCTATATATATTTGGAGATGTTATCAGTAGTATAACAAAAAATTATAATCTTGGTTAATTCTGTGATTGTATATATGTATAATAATATTCTTGGTACGTCCTAACACAATAAGTATACAATACGTTTTGATAAATCCTAAGACAATACGTACACAATATGTCATAGTTAATTCTAAGACAATACATATACAATACGTCTCTGGGTTGATGCAAATACAATACGTATACAATACGTCGTGGGGTAATTCTAAGATTATATATATATACCGATTATTGGACTGTTGGACTTTTCAGACTATTTTGGACTACTAACAAAGGACTACTAACATAAAATGTTAAAAATTATTATATAAGTATTCTATGAACTTGCTTTATTTTATTCATATGTCGTATTATTATCTGAATCGTTATTATTGTAATAGGTTCGTGAATCCAAGGACGACGGTCATATTTTTAATAAGTTGAAAACTTATTATTAATATACTTTTACTACTGTGAGTATATAGTCACAAGTTGAAAAGCTATTAGGGATGAGAATACATGCATTTTATGTTTTACGCTATAGACACAAGTACTTAAAATATATTCTACGTTGAGTTGTACCACATTGCATATCTTCCCTAATAGCTTGGTAACTAATATTTACATGTTGTAAAAACATGTAATCGCGAATCCTATTGATAGATCTATCGAGTTTGACAACCCCAACCGGGCTAGTCGCTCTAGTATCGTAAACGGTTGCATAGTACTTCATTTTTACTACACTTGGTACAGTGTAGGGAGATTTCATAATAAAGGGAATATGCCACATTAATGGTTAAGTATGGTTACCGAAGCGCTCAACAACTTATAGAATACTTTTATACACTTGCGAGTGTACATATATTTATAACTATGAAATCTTGTGGTCTATATTTATATCGATGCTAAACCTATATATCTCACCAACCTTTGTGTTGATTGTTTAAGCATGTTTATTCTCAGGTCCTTAAGAAAGTCTTCCGCTGTTGCATTATCTGAGCAAGCTGTGCATGGAGTCTCATGTTTTTAATTAAAAAAAGTGTTGCATTCAATAAAACATTTGTCATGTATTATATTCGACTGTTATGTCACGTGTGTAGTATTTGAAAACCTATGATTTATGGGGATTATTCCTTAAATAATCGCCCAATTGTTTAAAACATGCATTATGTATAATAATGGTGTGCTTTTTATGAAACGAATGCAATATTTTCTAAAACGTATCATATAGAGGTCAAATCCCTCGCTATGGGACCAATGAATAACGTATTGCGTTTATAGTAATATGGACGAGTTGTTTCACCAGTTTCCGACACCGAACGCGTAGAGATATGGGGTTGCGCTTTGGACATACCGGTAGGCCTTTCAATGCCTTTGGGCATGAGTTAGGGTAAAACGAAACCCCCCTTTGCCAAACAGCATATGGTTTCCTCGCCGTTAATGGGTTTGAGCTGATGTACGTTTTCCTCTTGGGTTTCCGTCTCTTCTTAGTCACGCTGATCAGTTTCCTTCTCGTCATCATCGAACTGCAACCGGGTGCCCTTAATGGAATCATTTGGAGTTTCATAAGTGCTATCGTCATTAGGTTTGAAAGGGTCATATGGTTCTTTGCCAGTGTTGGTAGTGAGTGGTGGGTTGGAACCTTCTGTCATCTTGTTATTAAAGCGTTGATCAACCGTGTCCCATGGATGGCGCCAAATGATCAAACCAAAATTGTTCGGTTTGAGTGCAAATAAATTAGAAGAAGAATTTAACCTTTGGAAGGGGTTCCTTCGGTTAAATGGGATACGGATGTGGTGGTGTTGTTTGTCTTTTTCCGAGCCTCCAAGGTAAGCTACAGAAGAAGATTAGTGTGCGCGATTTGGTTAGATGATCGATTAGCCTTCAAATGAGGCCTGTGGTGCTATTTATAGATTGGTAATTGACGGTTATGCATGATAACCATTATAATAGCACCCATGATCTATAACTGCCACTAGAACCTTCTAATCATGCCTAAGACCTACTCCATGTTCTCCACATTCCTGAAATGTAGGGAAATAGCCCAGTTCAGCAATACCAAGTCAACCCTGTGAGGACGTCACGCTACCCATCGTGTGGGGTTGACTTGAATGCAAAAGTTTGACCATTTGACTGGACATCACATTGTTTCACGTGACAAAGCATTAGGTTCCCGATAGGTTCGTGCGCTGGACACCATGCGTTGCACGTGACGCCACCAATGGCGTGACGTACGTCATTAGTCGACAAACAAGCTGAGATGATAACACACACCCGAAGCTTAGTGGGCCTTGTTGTAGCCCAGTTATCAAATCAGTCAACTACTTAGACCCAATTATTAAAAACAGGAATACCATTTGCAACCCATATTCTCAAACTTTAACCAAACCTCTCTTGCAATTATACATGAGAACAACAGGTGATCCAACGACTCTATACCGAGCGAGCAATTTGGGCAGCCTATCTCCGTGATCTCCAAGGAAAACTTAGATAAATTAAGACGAGTAGGAAGACTGACTTTAATAGGAAGAGCTTTCACCCATCTTGCAGGAGAATGAGTCGAAGGTAAAGACTTGTTGTCGATATACATTCTAGTGTCACAAATAGTATATGGGTTATTACCAATAACCCACGTGAACGAATCAACCTCATTAGTTAAAACAACATTCTGGACAAGTTCTTTTGACATTATAAGACCTTCCTCATTTCTACTCCCAATATAAGCTCTATTCCACAACCAATTCCATGACCCGTCAAGGATCTTAACTGATATGACTTCATTTTTATCGAGAGATAAATGAAACAACCGATTGAAATGCATATAAAGAGACACACCATTCAACCAACTATCAAGCCAAAAACGAACAAAGTTACCATTACCATCTTATACTTTATTGAGTTGATAGAAATCAAGTGATCAGTTTATGAACGTTTGTATAACTTGGTAATATTAATCCATGTAGAGTTGCAATCGAAGCTAGTAGAAGAAACTGCACCATCAGAACCATATATAAAACATATAACCTGTTTCCACAAAGAATCTGAAGCAGCATAGAAACGCCAAATCCATTTGAACACAAGAGCCAAGTTAAATGCTTCCAAGCTTCCAATACCTAAACCGCCTTTTTAAAAGAAGAAAGAAATGAGCTCCATTTTATCCAACACCTTTTTTAGACTCCTCATCACCACCTCAAAAGAAAGTACATCGAAATCTTTCCAATTAGGGGATAACCTTATTAGGACATTTAAATAAAGATAAGTAATAAATACATAAGACTCCAAGAACCGATTTTACGAGAGTCAACCGTCATCTATATAATAATAAACACGCTTTCCATGATGAAAGCTTCTTCTTGAAACGATCAATAATGGACTTACAACTATAGATCAAATTCATGTTCACACCGAATGGTAATCCAAGATATTTAAACGAAAAAACACCTTGAGCACAACCCGAATGGGATACCATCTCTTCACTTGGTACATTTAACCCGAACACATTAGATTTACCAATGTTAATTTTTAAGACCGGAAAAAAGATAAAAAAATGTTAGAATATACGGAATAATATCATCATCTCCTCATGATTCCATTCCGAAATAATAAATAATAACTGCATCATCGACATGGAAAAGATGCGACCGTCACATTCAAATCACCCACAATAGCACCTTCAATAATACTTGAATCAATGGCTTTCTATAAATCCAAGTATAATCCTTCCATGACAATTAAGAAAAGAAATGGACTTAAAGAATCTCTTTGTCTAAGACCACTTTCGAGACCAAATTCTTTAGTTGGACTACCATTAACCAAAACTGAAGTCCCAGCAGATTTAAGGCACATAAAAATCCAACTTCTCCACTTTTCTCCAAAACCTAACTTGGAAAGCATATAGTCAAGATATTTCCAACTCACTGAATCATACGCCTTCTCAAAGTCAACTTTCAAAAACATTAGCTTTTTAGATCTTTTTCTATACCAACTCATAATTTCACTTAAGATCAAAGGCCCGTCTAAAATTTGACGATTAGAAATAAAAGTTGATTGTTCAGCACTAATCACTTTATCAATCACTGATCCCCTAGAAGAATAGCACAAGCCAATCAAAGATATAAACCAAAGTAGGATTAGTTACCTTGGGGAAAAGAGTAATAAAAGCCGAAGAAGATCCATTAGGTAAAGAACCCGACTAAAAAGCTAAACGAATAGACTGAATTAAATCAATCTTGATATCATCCCAAAACCTCTTGATAAAAATAAAAGTAAAACCATCTGGACCGGGTGCTTTACTACTTCCACATTCCCATACAGCTTTTCACACTTCTAAACTCAGTAACCTCGATTTCCAGCCACCGTTTGTCAACATCAGATAGCACATGAACATGCCGAGTATTATTAAAATCTGGTTCAGAATGCTCATGTCCAAATTTGATCTTGTAAAACTCAAAGATCTCATTTTTAACATGAAAAGGATCTGTAATCCATCCACCATCCACCATAATGCCACGAACATTTATATGCATAGGACGTTGATTGATAATGGCATGATAAAAGTTAGGGTTCTGGTCTCCATGAACATCCCAATTAAGTCTAGACTTTTGTAACAAATCCAAGTCCTCAATATTATTCAAATCCTTTAATTCTTCAATCAAAGAAAGAAGTTTTTTTCTTTTAGAATCCAAAGATGAGCCATTATCAATCAATAAATCAATAATATTATGTCCTTGATAAACCTCTTTCGAACCCATTCACTAGCCTTTTCCTCTTTAATCCACACTTTCAGTTTGAATTTCAAAAATTTCAGTTTATCATAATGGAGCAAAATCGGAACATGATCAGACACCCCTGTTACAAGAGCAGTGGACTATAAATTCGAATACAAACTGGTGAGATTACTGGAAACCAAAAATCTGTCCAACAAACTTGATTTCGTTCCGACTTTATTCTTCCAAGAGAACTTACGACCACATAATGGGCATATCAATCAAGCCACAGTTATAAATAAAAGAATTAAAGTTAGCTGCATCAGAAGGATTGAAAATCGATCCACTTCTTTCCTCTTCTGAACGAACTTCATTAAAGTCACCAAAAACAATGTAAGTTCCTTTATGAAAAGAAATAAACAAATAAACAATTGAATCTTCTCCCAAAGTATACATTTAAAACGAGAGTCTTGAAGTCCATAAACATTATATAACTATATATCAACAAAAGGCCAGCGTTGTCATTTCCTTAAGAAAATATTGATTAACATATGTCATTTTTAACCATGGAATATGAGTGGGATTTTACCTTTGAGTGGGCCACGTGGTGTAACAGGAAGTTGGGCAGGTGTATAATTTCTTTTTTATTATTATTAACCATGGAATGGAATGTGAGTGGGGCTTTTTTTTAATTCTGAGTGAGCCACGTGGGGTATCAGGAAGTTGGGAAGGTGTACAATTTTTTTATTTTTAACATTTTATATGACAGTTGAATCACAGAAAAACCAAGCAGAAAAAAACAAAGAGTAGGAAACGAAGCTATGAAACTGAAGCCACAATAATCTCCACCAAAAGAAGCTGCAACTTTTTGAAGTCAAGAGGTGGCTATACTTCTACGGACCATATATGAAATGTTAGCAGAAAGTAGACTAAATAAAGTAGACTAAAACAATAAACAAACAACGAAACATAAACATCAACGACGATTACAAAAACAGGATCGCACAGCAAAGCGCGCACAACCTATTTCTAGTTAATCGTATAGACACAGTCACACACAACTGACTTTGACCACTTCCCTTTAACAATTAAGAAGTTATCATCACTCCATATTTGGTCTTTTATGAAATAAGATGAATCCCATACAGAAAATAAACCACCTGATAATAACAATAACAATATTATTTTATTACTAAAGATAAAAAGTAAAAGGGAAAGGTAATATGGAAAAAAAAAATTCTTTTTTTTTTGGTAATAACAAAATCGTTGTTATGACTTCTGTTCATCTTAGCTGCTGTTTTTTCTTTATATTCATAAAAATAAGCATTATATTATTCAAACAATTCTCCATTTCTATATATACATATACATATAGTTATTAAATAAGTAATTGAACATAAGTTAATTCAAAAGTAAAAAATCAAATACAAAGTGAAACGTAAAGCAAGTTTTGTTCTTCGGCCATATAATCATTCAATCATTGTGTAGTCTATCTAATAAAGTGTTAGACGTGGCGTAGAGATGAAATTATGATTCTTTAGTTCTTTGATCATTTTGTTGCTAGTGATATAAGACACAAAAAGAAAGGCAAAATTGTCTACTTGTCTATTATTGACAGAGCTATATTTGTGTTATTTTATGCTAACAGCTGACCAAAGTATTGTCAACAACTCATGTTTAAACTTGACTAGTGTCATATCTTGGGTGGCGAGAGAAATGGTTGGAAATAGTACAAGTTAATCCGATTAAGCCGCGTACTTCTGAATCAAAATACCTACCCATTTAACTAACAAAGTATCATTTATTCATTTTCTTCTGGTTCTTTTATTTTCTATGGCTCTATTAATTGAGTCAGCAAGCGTCGATTTATTGGCGACTTGACTGCTGCTTAGAGCCTAAATTGAATGTGCAGGATTTAAAACACATGGAAATTTGATCCTACTATTTTCATGGCGTCTCATGTTTTATTTTTTATATTTTATTTTAATTTTTTATAAAAAATTTCCTACTTATTGGTCGGAGGTCCATTCGGAAGCAATCTCTCTATCCGTCAAAGAGAGAGAGGGAGGACTTTCTCTACTTCTTGGAGTGTATCACTCGGGGTGGAGAAATGACTTCTCTTTATTCAAAGATAGAGGAAGGATTGTCTACATCTCACCTCCCTCATACACCACACATGTGGTATTGGATTTTGTTGTTGTTGTTGTTGTTGTTGTTGTTGTTGTTGTTGTTGTTGTTGTTGTTGTTGTTGTTGTTGTTGTTGTTGTTGTTGTTGTTGTTGTTGTTGTTGTTGTTGTTGTTGTTGTTGTTGTTGTTGTTGTTGTTGTTGTTGTTGTTGTTGTTGTTGTTGTTGTTGTTGTTGTTGTTGTTGTTGTTGTTGTTGTTGTTGTTGTTGTTGTTGTTGTTGTTGTTGTTGTTGTTGTTGTTGTTGTTGTTGTTGTTGTTGTTGTTGTTGTTGTTGTTGTTGTTGTTGTTGTTGTTGTTGTTGTTGTTGTTGTTGTTGTTGTTGTTGTTGTTGTTGTTGTTGTTGTTGTTGTTGTTGTTGTTGTTGTTGTTGTTGTTGTTGTATTTTAGCAACTGCCATAACCATATCTCCATTCTCTTTTTTTTTTCCCCTTCCATTGCTCAATTGCACTACATTCCTAGTTTAGCTTAATAGTTTATATTAACTTATCAAAGTAATCACTCTATTACAATATTAAAACAGAACATAAATGGTCTTGCAGCTGGATGTGATAAGCTTTTGCAGACTTGGTATATGTATCAAATACCTATACTCCTGTATAATAGTGAAGTTATAATTGAGTTCATATTATATTATCTGCAACAAAATGATATCAGAATTTGGAGTTAAGATCTATAATACTCTTATCACATTCGGATCATGGTGGTTACAAGTCGAAAACGAACAAGACAAGCTTGCTGTAAGGATTATAGGACCCAAACAATAAGATTAATCACTGAGATTAATCACCCACTTCGACAAACGAAAGATAATAAAACAAGAAAATTAAAGAACACGATATTTAACGTGGTTATATGTAATCGAATGTCGATTACTTTAATCCACGGACCAACTAGAGAGATTTTTATTGATATAATTCGTAGATACAACTGAGGGTTACATAAGGATGCTTTATATATGCCAAAACACCTTGGAGAACAAGAAAAAACATAAATTTGGAAACTTCTCGCCAGACGAAGCCGCGCCGCGCCGCCTTGATCCGCGCTGCGCCTCAAAGGCTTTTCTCCGGACAGTCATTTTCCAAAAACTGATGATCTGATCACACGCTAGCCGCGTCGCGTCTTCCAAGGCCGGGGAGCGGCTCCCCTGTTCGTCCAAATCTTTGTTTTGATATCCTTCACATCCAACAATCTTCCACTTGAAGATAGTCAAAAACATGACTCACATTTTGTTAACCCATCATACCAAACTAACCAAGATCGCCAAAGCACCCTTTACCGCCAAACTCCATTTGGGACACGCACACTCCTATCAAATACGCCGGATAAGCAGACTTTCGATACAAGGTCTTCTTCACTTCTTGTAAGAATCGAATCATCATCTCTCTATCTCCTAGTCGGTCATCACCTTCTCATTTGTAGAGACCCGTCCTAATCCATCTGAACGAAGTCCATATCGATTACAAACGATTCACAATAGTTGATTTCATTGCGAGGTATTTGACCTCTATATGATACATTTTACAAACATTGCATTCGTTTTTTTTAAAAGACAAACTTTCTTTACATCGAAAATTGACGGCATGCATACCATTTCATAATATATCCAACTATAATTGATCTAATAATAATCTCGATGAACTCAACGACTCGAATGCAACGTCTTTTGAAATATGTCATGTATGACTCCAAGTAATATCTTTAAAATAAGCAAATGCACAGCGGAAGATTTTTTTCATACCTGAGAATAAACATGTTTTCAAGTGTCAACTAAAAGGTTGGTGAGTTCATAGGTTTATCATAAAACAATAAAATTCATCATTTTGATAGACCACAAGATTTAAATCCTGCATGGTACAAATGGGCCCGAATCCTATACCCACCCGTAATGTACATGCGATATCTTTTAAATACAGTACACCTTTCTCGTGTACGAAATCATCTTTCATAAATCTTAGTAACCGTACACATATCTTGTGCACAAAAATAACATACACATAACCTGCACAAAAATAACATACACATAACCTATGTATAAAATCATTCTCTCGATACATAACATTCACTTTTCATTTCTTTCATAGCTTGGCTTGGTAACCGACCTTAACATATAATGCGCATAATAATATCCCCAAAACAGAACATCTCGTCTGTATAATAATCATATAAACTTCGAAGTACTAAACACCATGCCCACTAGCCCTTCCGTCTAGTGAACATTCTGGGTGGGGGTGTTAAACCCTGTAGCTACCTTTAGGATTCACGTCAATTAGGCGTGCACTAATTCTCAAAATTAGTGATGTTCCCTAATTCTTAGGTTACCAAGCAATAATAATCAGGAGAAAAATATTCATATCAATTGTGGCAATTATCACGTCCACATAATTCAATGGTGGCAATTATCACATCCACATAATTCATTCGAGGAATGTTTTGCTTGTGTCTATCTCGTCAAACATTTATAAAAGCATTTCATGTATTCACAGTTCAAATTGTATTTCAAAAGCATTTAATAAAACAGTTGTAAAAGTAGCGCATGTATTCTCAGTCCTAAAAATGTAAAGAGTAAAAGGGAATCAAATGAACTCACGCATATAAATATTGTAAAACAGTTAATAAAGTATTTGCATGTATTCTCAGCCCAAAAACGTAAAGAGTAAAAGGGAGCAAATGAACTCACGCATATAAATATTGTAAAATAGTTAATAAAGCATTTGCATGTATTCTCAGCCTAAAAACGTAAAGAGTAAAAGGGAGCAAATGAACTCACCTAATGTATTTTGTAGTAAAAATACATATGACTATATTGAACAATGCAGGGTTGGCCTCGAATTCACGAACCTATATCATTTATATATGTATTAACACATATAATGGTAATCGAACAATTTATGTATTATTAGTGTAATAATTGTTACTTTAATTTGGATGTTTCATTAATAACCTAATTAGTTATATTCATTAATATTTATTATAAAAGTATTAATATAGTTATGTCATATGTAGCAGATATGATTTTATATATCTAATAGTTATTTGATAAATAATATTGATAATAATAATAAAAGGTTGTTTTATTTTACAATAATAATAATAATAGTTATTATGATAAAAAAAAATTGACACTAGTATTAATAATAATAATAATAATGTAAGAATAATGATATTAATGTAAAAATAATAATAATGATAGTAATAAAAATTTTTATAAAATAAAAAGAAAATAATAAAAAAAATAATTTTTCTAATAATGATAATAATAATAAAAATGATGCTTTTAATAAAAAAGATAGTTTTTAATAAAAATGATATTAATAATACTTTTACTAAATATGATCTTTTTAACAATAACGATAACAATGATAACAATAATAATAATAAATATAACTTAACTACCTCAAAAGCTTTTTCTCAAAAACAAAATGTCCCAGTCAAGGCTCGAACTCACAACCTCTCGTTCAACCTAAATACACCCAAACCAGTTGCTCTGCATCTTCTTTTCTAATTTATTCCCCGTATTAATTCTATTTATCCCATTAAACTGTCTGTTCTACTTCATGTTCTTTAAAAAAAAATTGCCACGGGCAGGGATTGAACCTGTGACCTTCTGTCTCCCCAACAACAGCCTTAACCACTGCACTCCTTATTGTTTTTCTGAATTAACTGGTACCTAGGTTTATTTAACCTCTTTAATTCGAACAGCTCAGCCCAACAGCAAACACTAAGCTAGTATTCTTTAGCCCAACATAACAATTAAGTACACGGCCCGATTAAAGCTTATATAGCCCGCTTGTTGACTCAATCTTCTTGGCGGCTGGAATGAATAAAAAAAAACTAACAAACGAATGGGACTAAATAAGAAAAGGGAGGGTTCGGTTGATATAAAAAAATAATAGAAAAATATGTATTCCGTAAATTGAGTAGTTTAATGAGAGTGGGGTTTATGTTTGTGGTGTTTGTGGCCACAAAAGCAAAGCAACAAAAAAAATGCCATAAAGCTATTCTCCATTTACTTCATATTATGCTTTATAGTTAAAAGGAAGACTAGTGGTGTCGGCTAGGAAAAAAATATATACTCCCACTTGTCCAATTGAGAAGTTTAATAATCCTTTATATAGTACACCATTATACTAATCGCTTATCTAGTATTTAAGTGAAATTTGATTTAAAAGAAGCAGGATAACTAACGAGAGAGAGAGAGAGGCGTGTGAGAGGAGAAGCAATAGGTGGTGGTTGGCTCTTTTAAAACGGAAATATGCAGCAATGATGATAAAAAAATAAATGGGTTTCGATGATAAAGGTGGTGGGACAGTTTGTTGATTATGGTGGTTGTATATGGATCACAAGTGATTGGCAATACAGAATCACAAGTGATCGGCAACACAGAATCACAAGTGATCTGCAACACAGAATCACAAGTGATTGGCAATACAGAATCACAAGTGATTTGCAGTACAGAATCACAAGTGATTGGCAGTACAGAATGCAGAATCACAAGTGATTTTGGCCAAAATGACAACCACCCAAAACCGAAAATTTTACATTCTACTTCATGCATGTTCATAGAATGCAAAATTATAGTGGGTTTAATAACCATCTCGAAGCATATTTCAACAACTTCGGCTCTAGATACCATTGTTGGGATTTAACAAGTTTCATAATACTTAAAACCTTTTAAGAATCAAATAAAAGCGGAAGCATGCAATTACCATTTTAAACTTGTTATACTTTAACCATTTAAAGTTAAATCCCAATTAGGATCAAGTTGTGAAACATACTTACAAACTACAAGTAAGAAAGGAGTTTATACCTTCTCCAAGCTAGGTAGTAAGTGATGAAGATGATGATGATGAATGGAGCTCCAAAAGTATGAAACCTCAAGTTGTTATACCCCAAAATTGTGCACCAACACCTAGCCTTTGGTTAGGATTTGTTTACACTTGAAAAATAAGCTTGCAAAAAGAAAATTGAACCTTCAAAACCCCTTGAAAGTTTCGGCCAGCTCAAGGAATGTGAGCAGAATTTTTTTTTTGCTTTTTTTGTGTGTTTTTGCAAGTGTAAGTCTTGAATGAGTCAAGCCTTGCATACATATGGAAATGGACTTGTAATTGACCAAGAAAGAATCTTTAGCACTCTTGCTCACAACTCCAAGGCCACTAGTCCATTAGTTTAATAAAATAAGTTTTATAAAACTTGTATTTTATAAAACTAATTTTTATAAAACTTCCATATAATTATTATGTACATTTTATTTATAAAACCAATTTTATGTAAAATGTATCATAATAAAATTAATTATTTAGCCTATAAATAATTAAATTCATATTATATAAATTATTCCATAATTTATATACACATCAAATAATATTTAAGAAAACCATTTTTCTTAAAGTTCAAGCGTCGCGTATTTAATCAACGAACCAATCGTCAAGATCAAATACGAATCAGGTGTCGGTAAGTTTGTTATTGGGTATGACCCGACTTGGATCATAACACATTTGCCACATTAATTTAATACGTCTCTCGGGCATACAAAATACCTTCAATCTCCCACTTGCACGAGAAACATAAGAAATTAATGCAAGTGATGGATACAGCCTAACACACCGTCCATCACCCCTAATATGTTATGACTTTGTGCCATTCAATAACATCATCCCTTTCGAGTTCCCATCTCGAATATGATTAGGTGAATCTTTCATTATTTCCTTTCGTCCTAGATGTCATGTTAAATCCAAGAGATACAGAGTGATCACTCTCTTATAGATTTAACTTTTCAGGCCTTAGACATCTGACTCTCAACGAATAAGAGGGACAAATTCCATCTTGACTACATACGTCCTAGATATACACTTTGTAATATACCTGAGTTCTTCCTTATGTACTACCATGTTTCAGAATAGCGAAGGAAAGAATCAAGGCACAGTACTTGGTGAATATCCGAACCCAATATGTATCTCAGGTCAGAGGATACAATGATATTCGCCTTTACTCAAAATTACATGTGATCAACCACAAAGGCTCTATACAGTAATTCTTGAGAGCGGGTCTTCCAATATTTGTTTCCCACAAATATCTATGAACCTTGGTTGCAACCTTGCCCCACATTCAACCTATGAATGTATACCAATCCGAGTTCATAATAGTCTAAACCTCACACTTGTTCCCACAAATGTGATCAACTACGGAATTTAGAATAATAGTTTATTCATGGATGAAATATGCTAAATTGGAACATGACTCATAATTAAATTAATACCATAATTATATTAATGAGTTTGAACTAATTCGTTCCGTTACAATACATAAAGTAGATCAATTCCAATCACTAGAATATCGAAGCCCTAACGCACAAACATGTCCCTCATGTTTTGGCCCATGTAAAAGCTTCGTGAGTGGATCCGCAACATTTTGATCTGTGTGAACTTTGTGAATACATATCTTTCCTTTTTCAACCTCATCCCTAATGTAGTTGAATCTCCGCTCAATGTGACGAGTCTTTTGATGAGCACGAGGTTCCTTGATTTGAGCAATCGCACCCTCGTTGTCACAAAAGATCTCAAGAGGGTCCTGAATGGAAGGGACCACTCCTAAGTCATCGATGAATTTCTTCATCCATGCAGCTTCCTGAGCTGCCAGTGAGGCGGCAATGTACTCCGAATCTGTAGTGGTTAACGCAACAACCTCCTGTTTTGAACTCTTCCAAGAGACCGCACCACCATTTAACATGAAGACATAACCGGATTGTGATCGAGAGTCATCTCGATCAGTTTGGAAACTCGCGTCCACGTAACCTTTTACGGCGAGTTCCTCCTCACCAGACCCATATATTAGAAACATATCCTTAGTTCTCCTAAGGTATTTCAATATACTTTTAACAGCAATCCAATGACTGTTTCCTGGGTTGTTCTGGTATCTACTTGTCAAGCTTAGAGCGCATGACACATCCGGTCTAGTACATATCATTGCATACATGATAGACCCAATAGCAGATGCGTATGGGACTTTCTTCATTCTCTCTTGTTCATCTTTCATGGCAGGACACTAAGATGAACTGAGAACGGTTCCCTTTTGAATAGGTACCAAACCTCTCTTAGAGTTTTCCATCTTGAACCTTTTCAAGATTTTATCAATGTATGTACTTTGACTTAAACCTATCAATCTCTTGGATCTATTCCTATAGATCCCTATCCCCAATATGTATTGTGCTTCTCTAAGATCCTTAATGGAGAAGCAACTCTTTTGCCAAGTTTTGACTCCTTGCATTGTGGTAATATCATTCCCAAATAATAATATATCATCCACATATAGTACAAGGAACATGATAGTGCTCCCACTAGCTTTCTTATATACACAAGCTTCATCACCATTTTTAATGAAGCCAAATTTCTCGGCTTCCTCATTAAAACGATGATTCCACATTCTAGATGCTTGTTTCAATCCGTAGATTGACTTCTTTAACTTGCATACCCTTTTAGGATATTTTGGATCAACAAAACCTTCAGGCTGGACCATATAGACATCTTCCATAAGATATCCATTTAGGAAAGCGGTTTTGACATCCATTTGCCATATTTCATAGTCGTAGTGAGCAGCAATGGCAAATAATATCCTAATAGACTTTAGCATTGCCACAGGCGAGAAAGTTTCATCATAATCAACCCCTTGAGTTTGAGTGAAACCTTTTGCAACAAGTCTAGCTTTATATGTATCCAAGTTTCCATGTATGTCAGTTTTCATTTTGAAAAGCCATTTGCAATCAACTAGCTTAGAGCCAGGAGGTTGCTCAACAAGTTCCCACACTTGGTTTTCATACATGGATTGCATCTCGGCGTTCATGGCTTCCTGCCATTTATCTTTATCAATCCTTGATAAAGCATCTTGGTAGTTTGTTGGTTCATCCAAATCAACTGTATAGCAACCATCTATGAGAAACCCATATCTCTCAGGAGGATTGCTAATCCTACCAGATCTACGAATGTCTTATGTATCTTGATCATCCATTTGATCACTTTCAACATTTTCATGTTGAGTGCTAGTGTCAACCAATTGTGTATCATCTACTTGATCTGGAACCTCTTCAAGATCTATCTTCCTTTCACTATTTCCTTCCATTAGGAACTTAGTTTCAAGGAATTCCGCCTTCCGAGCAACAAATACATTCTGCTCGGATGGATCATAGAAATAGTATCCCATATCATCCTTGGGATATCCTATGAAGATACACTTCATGGATCGAGCATTCAACTTATTAGGGACGTAACACTTAGGATAAGCTTCACATCCCCATACCTTTAAGTATGATAGAGATGGAGGTTTACCAAACCACATCTCGTGAGGAGTTCGTTCCACTTTCTTGGTTGGGGCCATATTTAAAATACGAGCCGCGGAGCTTAGACAATAACCCCAAAATGATAGAGGCAACGAGCTTCTTGCCATCATAGATCGAACCATATCCATTAGAGTTCGGTTCCTCCTTTCGGAAACTCCATTAAGTTGGGGTGTTCCGGGTGGAGTAAGTTGTGAGATAATCCCACAACTCCTAAGATGATCTTGGAAGGCATCGCTTAGGTATTCACCTCCTCTATCGGTACGAAGTACCTTAATTGTCCTATTGAGTTGATTTTGTACTTCGTTTTGATATTCTTTGAATGCTTCAAACGTTTCGTCCTTGTGTCTTAATAAGTAGACATATCCGAAACGACTAAAGTCATCAATGAAAGTAACAAAGTATCTTTCACCATTCCTAGTCATGGGTTTAAAGGGTCCACATACATCCGAATGTATTAATCCCAATAAATCTTTAGCCCTTTCATAGGTCTCTTTGAAAGGTGCTTTAGTCATCTTGCCTTGTAAACAAGATTCACATACTTCAAACGAATCCATTTCATTTGATTTCAAAAGTCCATTCTTTTGAAGTGTATGTATTCGGTTCTTGTTTATGTGACCAAGGCGACAATGCCATAAGTAGGAATCACTCAAATCCCTTTTGAGTTTCTTGGTGCTTGTATGGTACATTGAGCTACTAGATGATGTGTCATCATGAACCAATTCATAAATTCCATTTGAAGGCGAAGCCTTGAAATAAAATACATTATCTTTAGAAACATGAATATCATCATCAATAAAATTAACAACGTAACCACATTGTTTTAAGCGAGAAATAGAAATAATGTTTCTACACAAATCCGGAGCATACAAAACATTTTCTAAAATAAGTTCCAATCCGCTTGGAAGCTTCAAAATAAAATCTCCTTGAGCTTTAACATGCACCTTTGCACCATTGCCCATATAGAGACTTGATGTTCCCGCCTTATGATCACTTCTTTTGAACCCCTGCAAAGAATTGCAAATATGAGTTCCACATCCAGTGTCTAATACCCATGTATTAGAAGAAGTAATACTTAGCTCTATATATACCATATATATATTACCTGAGGTTTGCCCTGCATCCCTCTTGTCCTTCAACTCCTTAAGGTAGGCCGGACAGTTTCGTTTCCAATGACCCATCTCACCGCAACCGAAACATGGGTCTTCCTTGGGGTTTGCCTTCTCGGCTACCTTTTGCTTCTTAGCCTTGTTGATGGTTGGGGTAACCATCTTCCCCTTCCCTTTGCCTTGATGGGCGGGTCCTTTTCTCTTAGCCACCTTTGGCTTAGAGGTGTTACCTTTGGACCCACTTTGATCGATTGCTAACACGGGTAAAGCCCTTTTACCCATGCTAGTTTCCGCCGTTCTAAGCATACCGTGAAGCTCACCTATGCTCTTATCCATCCCATTCATATTGTAATTAATTACAAATTGATCAAACCTTTTTGATAGGGAGTTAAGGATAAGATCGGTGGCTAACTCATTAGATATGTTTAGGTTAAGACGGTTAGCACGATCGATAAGGCTTTTCATCTTAAGTACATAAGATGAAACCGATTGGGTATCGTCCATACGACAAGCATGTAGCGCCCGAACGGTCTCGAAACGCTCGACACGCGCTTGTTGAAGGAACATCTCCTTCAATTGCGTTATCATGTCGTATGCACTATGATGCTCGAAATCCTTTTGGAGTTCGGGAATCATAGTCCCAAGCATTAGGCATGAGACTTGAAGGGAGTCGTGGCAATACTTATCGTAAGAGGCCATTGCCTCCACATCATTCTCATCCGGTTGATCGGGAATGGGGTCCTCAAGTACATACGCTTTATCCTCTTGTTTGAGGACAATCCGAAGATTGCGGAACCAATCCATAAGGTTGGTATGGTTGAGTTTGTCTTTCTCTAAGAGAGACCTTAATGATAGGTGGTTTAGGTTAAGTGGTGCGTTTTGCATGTTGTTGTTGTTATTGGCGGCCATCTACAAAATTCAACAAGGTTCTTTTAAGTATCGATTTTAAATTTAATAAACAATACCCTCTTATTTTTAATTGTTTTATTAAATCTTAGAATCCAACGGTAAATCAAATTTCGGTTAGGTGACCTTTATCCCGTCATTTGATTTAGCTAGGTAGTCATTTATGTGATAATTGCAATCCTTTTGCAACTTCTAAGTTATGGGATCATGCAATCCTTTTGCATGGCATATTTATCCCATCAACGCCTATTTGTTCCTCATGCTTCGGTGACCCTAAGTTCATGATTCCTAAATCAAGTCGTCCTACTTGTGCAAACATGTAAAATTAACATACAAGTGGTTAGGTGACCTTTATCCCACAAGCATGCGAATTTTACCTTAAGCATATTAGTTAGTTCATAATGGTTAGGTGACCTTTATCCCATTATGAGTTCCCTACTATGTTCAAGTGTTCTCACAAAAGGATGGCGTTAAACTTGTTTACCTCGTTTTAGTTAAGGGATTTTAAGTTTTCATTAATTCTAGTTTGAGAAAACTTTTATGCCATACACTAACATGCATTTAGTGTATGGTTCTTATGAAAATCTATTTTCATGTCTATAAACCATTTTATATATATGATCCTAATCATGATCTTAATAACCGTTTATTAATGTCCTTTTAGCCATTTTTTAATTTAACCAATTAAATTGTCGTTTTGCATGTCGTTAACTTGTGTGATTAACTTGTAGCATACAAACATACAATCCACAATCATACAATACACAACCATGCATGCAAAACAATTATGTTCACAATCAAGCCATTTTGGTAGACATTTGTTTAGCCGAAAACAAATGCCACCGGATAAGGGGTAATTACACAAAGTAGGAGATTTCAAATCTCCCACTTAACCTTGCATCCAAATGCTTTTTCATGTGTTCTTCAAGTCTTCATCATTCTTCATCATTATACAAAATATATCCTAATACATTTTGTCTAAAAAATGAAATTACAACCTAATCTATTTTACATACCAAATATAAAATAAATTACATAACCAAATGAATTATTACATGCCAAATGAATAAATATTATTACAAACCAATTGAATAAATATCAATCAACCATGCATGCAACCAAACACAAGGTCAAGGCTTAGATTGTGAACATCATCAACATAAGTGATAGGCAATACAGAATCACAAGTGATTGGAAACACAGAATCACAAGTGATCTGCAACACAGAATCACAAGTGATCTGCAACACAGAATCACAAGTGATTGGCAATACAGAATCACAAGTGATCGGCAACACAGAATCACAAGTGATCTGCAACACAGAATCACAAGTGATTGGCAATACAGAATCACAAGTGATTTGCAGTACAGAATCACAAGTGATTGGCAGTACAGAATGCAGAATCACAAGTGATTTTGGCCAAAATGACAACCACCCAAAACCGAAAATTTTACATTCTACTTCATGCATGTTCATAGAATGCAAAATTATAGTGGGTTTAATAACCATCTCGAAGCATATTTCAACAACTTCGGCTCTAGATACCATTGTTGGGATTTAACAAGTTTCATAATACTTAAAACCTTTTAAGAATCAAATAAAAGTGGAAGCATGCAATTACCATTTTAAACTTGTTATACTTTAACCATTTAAAGTTAAATCCCAATTAGGATCAAGTTGTGAAACATACTTACAAACTACAAGTAAGAAAGGAGTTTATACCTTCTCCAAGCTAGGTAGTAAGTGATGAAGATGATGATGATGAATGGAGCTCCAAAAGTATGAAACCTCAAGTTGTTATACCCCAAACTTGTGCACCAACACCTAGCCTTTGGTTAGGATTTGTTTACACTTGAAAAATAAGCTTGCAAAAAGAAAATTGAACCTTCAAAACCCCTTGAAAGTTTCGGCCAGCTCAAGGAATGTGAGCAGTTTTTTTTTTTTGCTTTTTTTGTGTGTTTTTGCAAGTGTAAGTCTTGAATGAGTCAAGCCTTGCATACATATGGAAATGGACTTGTAATTGACCAAGAAAGAATCTTTAGCACTCTTGCTCACAACTCCAAGGCCACTAGTCCATTAGTTTAATAAAATAAGTTTTATAAAACTTGTATTTTATAAAACTAATTTTTATAAAACTTCCATATAATTATTATGTACATTTTATTTATAAAACCAATTTTATGTAAAATGTATCATAATAAAATTAATTATTTTGCCTATAAATAATTAAATTCATATTATATAAATTATTCCATAATTTATATACACATCAAATAATATTTAAGAAAACCATTTTTCTTAAAGTTCAAGCGTCGCGTATTTAATCAACGAACCAATCGTCAAGATCAAATACGAATCAGGTGTCGGTAAGTTTGTTATTGGGTATGACCCGACTTGGATCATAACACATTTGCCACATTAATTTAATACGTCTCTCGGGCATACGAAATACCTTCAATCAGTTGATTGAGGTGATGGTAGGGTGGCATGGTTTGGTGATATGTATTTCAAGGTGGTTGATGTTGTTGACGAGTAATAATATCAAAACTAAAGTGCAGCTGCAAAGTACCCGGGTTTATGTATAATGACGAGTAATTGAATTATTATAAATCAAGAAACTCAACAGCTGGTTCCATCAGAAACAGAGATGAATAAATCAAGAAGGACGAATGATAAAAATAAAGAAATCAAAAGTGGATTAGGACGTTCAACGGATTTTGTCTGATACACTTGGTAATTTGTTTGAAGATTCAATCAAGCGGACAGATTTAATAGAGTGGAAAGCGATTTTTAAACAGATTTTGTATTTATGCATATGTATTTAGTCGCATTTATATATTTGTATAACTGTATATGTATTTATATCTGTATATTCGTATTTTGCATATGTATATGCATTTGATTAAAACTTGTAGCTAACAGTATTCAAGTATCTGTATATATATGATAATTGTATATCCCCATATTTATATATTTATATTTATAAATTATAATTAACCATATTATTAAATATAATAATACTCTTAATATTTTAATAAGAGTAACACAGATATAATAGTATTAATAATAATATTATTGTAAATGATAATGATGATAATTATTATAAATTGTATAACAACAATATTATTAATAACAATAATACTAATTTCAATAATAATATATCAATTTATATGTATCAATTTTTATATTTAAATATTATCTATTGATAAAGATACTATATCTATATACACATAAATGTTCGTGAATCGTCGAGAGCAGTCGAAGGGGTAAATGAATACATGAAACAGTTCGAACTTTTTGAAACTCATCCTTACAGACTTTGCTTATCGTATCAGGATTATAATAAGATTAAGTTTAAATTTGGTCGGAAATTTTCGGGTCGTCACATCATTAGTTCATGAGAAGACCCGTTGAAGCTATGCAAAACTTCAACTTGTCCATTGACACCACCTTAGTAAACATATCCGTGGGATTCTTCATACCAAGGACTTTCTCCAATGTCAAAGTACCATCTTCAATACGTTCTCGAATAAAATGATACCTCAAATTAATGTGTTTCGTACGATTATGAAACACCGGATTCTTTGCGAGATTGATTGCACTTTGGTTGTCACAATATAAGACGCAATTGTCTTGTCTTTTACCCAACTCACACAAGAAGTTCTTCAACCAAACAAGCTCTTTAGAGGCTTCCGCAATAGCCATATTGATGCGTGCATGACAATACATCTTTTACCCTCTAAATTTATACAAGATTCAAATATTACAAATAAGCACACACAACTAACGAGCACTTAGAACCCGGTCATCATAGTACTTTAATGTAAGTATTCGTTTCAAGTTTGTCCCAAGAGAGCGGTGTAAGTCGGATAATTGAAACTATTAATTGTCCTAGGGGTTTGTTTAATTGGGGGGGTTTTGATTGATATCAACTAACAACTAAAACTTGTGCAATCAAACAAACCTAATTTAACAAACTAATAAGATGCGAGAAACAAGTAGCAAAGTATTAAAGACTTAAATCAATTAACTAAAACGTGTTCACTTATCCAATCCTTTCTATGCTTGGCTTGCCCCGTTTTGCCTATTTTGTTATCTCATAAGTTGTTGAACTATTAAATGTTAGAATCACTTCTAAACCTCAATTCAAATGATACTCCACGAATTCGCATAAGCTTTATATCCTAAGATCGAGTTAAGCATGATTTTATCAAGCATAGAAGTAAACACCACCTTCTCATTCCTGTTATTTAATATATCTTGATTATTGTAGTATTAAATGAATTCCAACTTCAAATACAAATTCCCTTTTAGAATGATTAATTGTTTAAAGTCCTTGAAAACAAACTGCTCCTTGTGGTACGAACTGGTCAATGTACTTGCTAATTACTACAAAAGTTGATGTGTTAAGACGTGACCTTTAAAATGTAGACAATATGCTTAATAATTAACACATAATACAGACAACTATAACCCGATCATGTAGTAATTAGCAAGTACATTGACCAGTTCGTACCACAGGGAGCAGTTTGTTTTCAAGGACTTTAAACAATTAATCATTCTAAAAGGGAATTTGAATTTGAAGTTGGAATTCATTTAATACTACAATAATCAAGATATAGTAAATAACATGAATGAGAAGGTGGTGTTTACTTCTATGCTTGATAAATGACAGGATTGTTCTTTTATAATTAAAACGGTTATTTCATAGGTTACAAGTAATTAGTTTATATCAATTTCACAATATCTATAAACTTAAGAGCTCTGTTTAATCAACAAGATTCTTTCGTGGTTGAATTCACATAAAACCTAGTTTACTAAGATCACTCTAAGTAAACTACATGATTGTATATCCTA
Source organism: Rutidosis leptorrhynchoides (assembly GCF_046630445.1). Lineage (NCBI taxonomy): Eukaryota > Viridiplantae > Streptophyta > Magnoliopsida > Asterales > Asteraceae > Rutidosis > Rutidosis leptorrhynchoides. The sequence goes on along the minus strand of NC_092336.1, from coordinate 64,028,031 downwards.
GATATCATTCAATTAACATCCTATACTCATATATAGGTGGCTAAATCACTAAGTGTTGAAGTATAAGCTATGGCCTTTGATAAACTCACATAAACCAAGTCATAACTTACATAATTAAACTAGGATACAAGGATGGTTACAACAATGGATCTTTTGAAAGAACATGATGATTTAGATTGATTAACTAACTAGACCCAACCCGGTTAAACTCACATAAAACCTAAATTACAACAATCACTTGAGGTAATTTCATAACTATGTTGCTTTGGAACTTATTCAATTACCGAATTAAACACATAACAAAATCACTTAAGCTTATGCATCTAATCGTCTAGATTACGAGGTGTATTGAAGTATAGATTGTTTTCCTAGTTAAATCACATTAATAGGTTTGCAATCTATATAATTGAAGTAATGAACTAAGCAAGCATAACAATGGTTCTTATGGTTGAGTTAGACTAATAAATCAATCAAAACATACTTGTAACTATTATAACATCAAAATATAGAACAATCCCAAGCCATAAATCT